>NW_025727968.1:0-176511 GCF_021461385.2 Schistocerca piceifrons | reverse complement strand
AATAGAAAAGGAACAATGCCGACTTAAGTACAAGAAAACTGACTCTTTTTACTGTCTATGTTTTGAACCATTCATGTGACACTAGTTACAGATTCCGATGCTTCACTTCAGGTTTACTGTATCCCTATGACCTTCTTATTGTTAATGAAACACAGAAAATGCATCGGAATTAAATACAAAAGGCACAATGCCGACATAAGTACAAGAAACTGACCCTTCTTATTCTCTATGTTTTGAACTATTCCTGTGACACTAGTTATAGATTCCGATGCTTCACTTCAGGTTTTCTGTATCCCTCTGAACTTCTTATTGACGATGAAACATAGAAATTGCATCGGAATTAAATAGTAAAGGAACAATGCCGACTTAAGTACAAGGATACTGACTCTTCTTACTTTCTACGTTTTGAACCTTTCCTGTGACACTAGTTATAGACGACGATTCTTCACTTCAGATTTACTGTATCCCTCTGACCTTCTTATTGACGATGAAACACAGAAATTGCATCGGAATTAAATAGCAAAGGCACAATACCGAATTAAGTACAAGAAAACTGACTCTTCTTACTTTCTATGCTTTGAACCACTCATGTGACACTAGTTATAGATTCCGATCCTTTACTTCAGGTGTACTGTATCCCTGTGACCTTCTTATTGACGATGAAACACAGAAATCGCATCGGAAATTAATACAAAAAGCACAATGCCTACTTAAGTTCAAGAAAACTGACTCTTCTTACTGTCTAAGTTTTGAACCATTCCTGTGACACTAGTTATGGATTCCGATGCTTCACTTCAGGTTTACTGTATCCCTCTGACCTTCTTATTGTTGATGAAACACAGAAATTGCGTCGGAATTAAATACAAAAGGCACAATGCCGACTTAAGTACAAAAAAACTGACTCTTCTTACTGTCTAAGTTTTGAACCATTCCTTTGACACTAAATATAGATTCCGATCCTTCACTTCAGGGTTTACTGTATCCCTATGACCTTCTTATAGACGATGAACTACAAAAAATTGCTTCCGAATTAAATACCAAAGGCCCAATGCCGAATTAAATACAAGAAAACTGACTCTTCTTACTGTCTATGTTTTGAACCATTCCTGTGACACTAGTTAAGGATTCCGATGCTTCACTTCAGGTTTACTGTATCCCTCTGACCTTCTTATAGTTGATGAAACACAGAAATTGCATCGGAATTAAATACCAAAGGCATAATGCCGACTTAAGTTCAAGAAAACTGACTCTTCTTACTGTCTAAGTTTTGAACCATTCCTTTGACACTAAATATAGATTCCGATGCTTCAGTTCAGGTTTACTGTATCCCTCTGACCTTCTTATTGACGATGAAACACAGAATTTGCATCGGAATTAAATACAAAAAGCACAATGCCGACTTACGTACAAGAAAACTGACCCTTCTTACTGTCTATGATTTGGACCATGCCTGTGACACTAGTTATAGATTACGATGCTACACTTCAGGTTTACTGTATCCCTCTGACCTTCTTACTGACGATGAATCACAGAAATTGCTTCGGAATTAAATAGAAAAGGCACAATTCTTAAATAAGTATAGGAAAACTGACTCTTCTTACTGTCTATGTTTTGAACCATTCCTGTGACACTAAATATTGATTCCGATGCTTCACTTCAGGTTTTCAGTATCCCTCTGACCTTCTTATTGTCGATGAAACACAGATATTGCATCGGAATTAAATACAAAGAGCACAATGCCGACTTAAGTACAAGAAAACTGACTCTTCTTACTGTCTATGATTTGAACCATTCATATGACACTAGTTATAGATTCCGATGCTTCACTTCAGGTTTACTGTATCCCTCGGACCTTCTTATAGACGATGAAACACAGAAATCGCATCGGAATTAAATACAAAAGGCACAATGCCTACTTAAGTTCAAGAAAACTGACTCTTCTTACTGTCTATGTTTTGAACCATTCCTGTGACACTAGTTATAGATTCCGATGCTTTACTCCGGGTTTACTGTATCCCTCTGACCTTCTTATTGACGATGAATCACAGAAATTGCTTCGGAATTAAAAACAAAAGGCATAATGCCGACTTAAGTACAAGAAAACTGACTCTTCTTACTGTCTATGTTTTGATCCATTACTGTGACACCAGTTATAGATTCCGATGCCTCACTTCAGGTTTACTGGATCCCTTGGACCTTCTTATTGACGATGAAACATAGAAATTGCATCGGAATTAAATAGAAAAGGAACAATGCCGACTTAAGTACAAGAAAACTGACACCTTTTACTGTCTATGTTTTGAACCATTCATGTGACACTAGTTATAGATTCCGATCCTTCACTTCAGGTTTACTGTATCCCTCTGACCTTCTTATTGACGATAAATCACAGAAATTGCTTCGGAATTAAAACAAAAGGCATAATGCCGACTTAAGTACAAGAAAACTGACTCTTCTTACTGTCTATGTTTTGATCCATTCCTGTGACACTAGTTATAGATTCCGATGCTTTACTCCGGGTTTACTGTATCCCTCTGACCTTCTTATTGACGATGAATCACAGAAATTGCTTCGGAATTAAAAAACAAAAGGCATAATGCCGACATAAGTACAAGAAAACTGACTCTTCTTACTGTCTATGTTTTGATCCATTACTGTGACACTAGTTATAGATTCCGATGCCTCACTTCAGGTTTACTGTATCCCTCTGACCTTCTTATTGACGATGAAACATAGAAATTGCATCGGAATTAAATACAAAAGGAACAATGCCGACTTAAGTACAAGAAAACTGACTCTTTTAACTGTCTATGTTTTGAACCATTCACGTAACACTAGTTATAGGTTCCGATGCTTCAGTTCAGGTTTACTGTATCCCTCTGACCTTCTTATTGACGATGACACACAGAAATTGCATCGGAATTAAATACAAAAGGCACAATGCCGACTTAAGTACAAGATAACTGACTCTTCTTACTGTCTAAGTTTTGAACCATTCCTGTGACACTAGATATAGATTCAGATGCTTCACTTCAGGTTTACTGTATCCCTTGGACCTACATATTGACGATGAAAGACTGAAACTGCATCGGAATTAAATAGAAAAGGCACAATGCCGACATAAGTACAAGAAAATTGACTCTTCTTATTGTCTATGTTTTGAACTATTCCTGTGACACTAGTTATAGATTCCGATGCTTCCCTTCAGGTTTACTGAATCCCTCTGACCTTCTTATTGACGATGAAACATAGAAATTGCATCGGAATTAAATAGTAAAGGAACAATGCCGACTTAAGTACAAGGATACTGACTCTTCTTACTTTCTACGTTTTGAACCTTTCCTGTGACACTAGTTATAGACGCCGATGCTTCACTTCAGGTTAACTGTATCCCTCTGACCTTCTTATTGACGATGAAACACAAAATATTGCTTCGGAATTAAATACAAAAGGCACAATGCCGAAATTAGTACAAGAAAACTGACTCTTCTTACTGTCTATGTTTTGAACCATTCCTGTGACACTAAATATTGATTCCGATGCTTCACATCAGATTTTCAGTATCCCTCTGACCCTCTTATTGACGATGAGACACAGAAATTGCTTCGGACTTAAGTACAAAAAGCACAATCCCGACTTAAGTACAAGAAAACTGACTCTTCTTACTGCCTATGTTTTGAACCATTCATGTGACACTAGTTATAGATTCCGGTGCTTCACTTCAGGTTTACTGTATCCCTCTAACCTTCTTATTGACGATGAAACACAGAAATGGCATCGGAATTAAATACAAAGGGCACAAAGCATACTTAAGTTCAAGAAAACTGACTCTTCTTACTGTCTAAGATTTGAACAATTACTGTGACACTAGTTATAGATTCCGATGCTTTACTTCAGGTTTACTGTATCCCTCTTACCTTCTTATTGACGATGAAACACAGTAATTACATCGGAATTAAATACAAAATAGCACAGCGCCGTCTTAAGTACAAGAAAACTGACTCTTCTTACTGTCTATGTTTTAAACCATTCATGTGACTCTAGTTATATATTCCGATGCTTTACTCTGGGTTGACTGTAATCCTCTGAGCTTGTTATTGACGATGAATCACAGAATTTGCTTCGGAATTAAATACAAAAGGCACAATGCCGACTTAAGTACAAGAAAACTGACTCTTCTCACTGTCTATGCTTTGAACCATCCCTGTCACACTCGTTATACATTCGGATGCTTCACTTCAGGGATTACTGTATCCCTCTGACCTTCTTATTGACGATGAAACATAGAAATTGCATCGGAATTAAATAGAAAAGTAACAATGCCGACTTAAGTACAAGAAAACAGACTCTTCTTACTGAGTATGTTTTTAACCATTCCTGTGACGCTAGTTATAGATGCCGATGCTTCACTTCAGGTTTACTGTATGCCTCAGACCGTCTTATTGCCGATGAAACACGGAAATTGCATCGGAATTAAATACAAAAGGCACAATGCCGACTTAAGTTCAAGAAAACTGACTCTCTCTACTGTCTAAGTTTTGAACCATTCATGTGACACTAGTTATAGATTCCGATGCTTCACTTCAGGTTTACTGTATCCCTCTGACCTTCTTATTGGCGATGACACACAGAAATTGCATCGGAATTAAATACAAAATGCACAATGCCGACTTAAGTACAAGAAAACTGACTCTTCTTACTTTCTATGCTTTGAACCACTCATGTGACACTAGTTATAGATTCCGATGCTTTACTTCAGGTTTACTGTATCCCTCTGACCTTCTTATTGACCATGAAACACAGAAATCGCATCGGAAAGAAATGCAAAAAGCACAATGCTGACTTAAGTTCAAGAAAACTGACTCTTCTTACTGTCTACGTTTTGAACCATTCCTGTGACACTAGTTATGGATTCCGATGCTTCACTTCAGTTTTATTGTATCCCTCTGACCTTCTTATTGTTGATGAAACACAGAAATTGCATCGGAATTAAATACAAAAGGCAAAATGCCGACTTAAGTACAAGAAAACTCACTCTTCTTACTGTCTAAATTTGATCCATTCCTTTGACACTAAATATAGATTCCGATGCTTCACTTCAGGTTTACTGTATCCATCTGACCTTCTTATTGACGACGAAACACAAAAAATTGCTTCGGAATTAAATACAAAAGGCATAATGCCGAATTACGTACAAGAAAACTGACTCTTCTTACTGTCTATGTTTTGAACCATTCATGTGACACTAGTTATAGATTCCGATGCTTCACTTCAGGATTACTGTATCCCTCTAACCTTCTTATTGACGATGAAACACAGAAATGGCATCGGAATTAAATACAAAGGGCACAATGCATACTTAAGTTCAAGAAAACTGACTTTTCTTACTGTCTAAGATTTGAACCATTACTGTGACACTAGTTATAGATTCCGATGCTTCACTTCAGGTTTACTGTATCCCTCTTACCTTCTTATTGACGATGAAACACAGAAATTACATCGGAATTAAATACAAAAAGCACAACGCCGACTTAAGTACAAGAAAACTGACTCATCTTACTGTCTATGTTTTAAACCATTCATGTGACTCTAGTTATAGATTCCGATGCTTTACTCCGGGTTTACTGCATCCCACTGAGCTTCTTATTGACGATGTATCACAGAATTTGCTTCGGAATTAAATACAAAAGGCACAATGCCGACTTAAGTACAAGAAAACTGACTCTTCTTACTGTCTATGCTTTGAACCATTCCTGTCACTCTAGTTATAGATTCCGATGCTTCACTTCAGGTTTACTGTATTCCTCTACCTTCTTATTGACGATGAAACACAGAAATTGCATCGGAATTAAATACAAAAGGCACAATGCCGACTTAAGTACAAGAAAACTGACTCTTTTTACAGTCTAAGATTTGAACCATTCCTGAGACACTAGTTATAGATTCCGATGCTTCACTTCAGGGTTATTGTATCCCTCTGTCCTTCTTATTGACGAGGAAACACAGAAATTTCATCGGAATTAAATACAAAGGGCACAATTCCGACTTAAGTACAAGAAAACTGACTCTTGTTACTGTCGATGTTTCGAACCATTCCTGTGACACTAGTTATAGATTCCGATGCTTCACTTCATTTTTACCGTATGCTTCTGACCTTCTTATTGACGATGAAACACAGAAATTGCATCGGAATTAAATAGAATAGGCACAATGCCGACTTAAGTACACGAAAACTGACTCTTCTTATTGTCTATGTTTGAACCATTCCTGTGACACTAGTTATAGATTTCGATGCTTTACCTCAGGTTTACTGTATCCCTCTGACCTTCTTATTGACGATGAAACACAAAAATTGCAACGGAATTAAATACAAAAGGCACAATGCCGACTTAAGTACAAGAAAACTGACTCTTCTTACTGTCTAAGTTTTGAACTATTCCTGTGACACTTGTTATGGATTATGATGCTTCACTTCAGCGTAACTGTATCCCTCTGACCTTCTTATTGACGGTGAAACACAGAAATTGCATCGGAATTAAATACAAAAGGCACATTGTCGACTTAAGTACAAGAAAACTGATTCTTCTTACTGTCTACGTTTTGAACCATTCCTGTGACACTAGTTATAGATTCCGATGCTTCACTTCAGGTTAACTATATCCCTCTGACCTTATTGACGATGACACACAGAAATTGCATCGGAATTAAATATAAAAGGCACAATGCCGACTTAAGTACAAGAAAACTGACTCTTCTTACTGTCTATGTTTTGAACCATTCCTGTGACACTAGCTATAGATTCCGATGCTTCACTTCAGGTTTACTGTATCCCTCTGACATTCTTATTGACGATTGAACACAGAAATTGCATCGGAGTCAAATACAAAAGGCACAATGCCGACTTAAGTACAAGAAAACTGACTCTTCTTACTGGCTATGATTTGAACCATTCCTGTGACACTACCTATAGACTCCGATGTTTCACTTCAGGTTTACTGTATCCCTCTGACCTTCTTACTGACGATGAAACACAGAAACTGCATCGGAATTAAATACAAAAGGAACAATGCCGACTTAAGTACAAGAAAACTGACTCTTGTTACTGTCTATGTTTTGAACCATTTCATTGACACTAGTTATAGATTCCGATGCTTCACTTCAGGTTTACTGTGTCCCTCTGACCTCCTCATTGACGATGAAACACAGAAATTGCATCGGAATTAAATAGAAAAGTCACAATTCTTAAATAAGTACAAGAAAACTGACACTTCTTACTGTCTATGTTTTGAACCATTCCTGTGACACTAAATATTGATTCCGATGCTTCACTTCAGGTTTTCAGTATCCCTCTGACCTTCTTATTGACGATGAAACACAGATATTGCATCGGAATTAAATACAAAAAGCACAATGCCGACTTAAGTACAAGATAACTGACTCTTCTTACTGTCTATGTTTTGAACCAATTATGTGACACTAGTTATAGATTCCGATGCTTCACTTCAGGTTTACTGTATCCCTCGGACCTTCTTATTGACGATGAAACACAGATATCGCATCGGAATTAAATACAAAAGGCACAATGCTTACTTAAGTTCAAGAAAACTGACTCTTCTTACTGTCTAAGTTTTGAACCATTCCTGTGACACTAGTTATAGATTCCGATGCTTTACTCCGGGTTTACTGTATCCCTCTGAACTTCTTATTGACGATGAATCACAGAAATTGCTTCGGAATTAAAAACAAAAGGCATAATGCCGACTTAAGTACAAGAAAACTGACTCTTCTTACTGTCTATGTTTTGATCCATTCCTGTGACACTAGTTATAGATTCCGAAGCCTCACTTCAGGTTTACTGTATCCCTCTGACCTTCTTATTGACGATGAAACATAGAAATTGCATCGGAATTAAATAGAAAAGGAACAATGCCGACTTAAGTACAAGAAAACTGACTCTTTTTACTGTCTATGTTTTGAACCATTCATGTGACACTAGTTATAGATTCCGATGCTTCACTTCAGGTTTACTGTATCCCTCTGACCTTCTCATTGACGATGACACACAGAAATTGCATCGGAATTAAATACAAAAGGCACAATGCCGACTTAAGTACAAGAAAACTGACTCTTCTTACTGTCAATGTTTTGAACCATTCCTGTGACACTAGATATAGATTCCGATGCTTCACTTCAGGTTTACTGTATCCCTCTGACCTTCTTATTGTTAATGAAACACAGAAAATGCATCGGAATTAAATACAAAAGGCACAATGCCGACATAAGTACAAGAAAACTGACTCTTCTTATTCTCTATGTTTTGAACTATTCCTGTGACACTAGTTATAGATTCCGACTCTTCACTTCAGGTTTTCTGTATCCCTCTGAACTTCTTATTGACGATGAAACATAGAAATTGCATCGGAATTAAATAGTAAAGGAACAATGCCGACTTAAGTACAAGGATACTGACTCTTCTTACTTTCTACGTTTTGAACCTTTCCTGTGACACTAGTTATAGACGACGATTCTTCACTTCAGATTTACTGTATCCCTCTGACCTTCTTATTGACGATGAAACACAGAAATTGCATCGGAATTAAATAGAAAAGGCACAATACCGAATTAAGTACAAGAAAACTGACACTTCTTACTTTCTATGCTTTGAACCACTCATGTGACACTAGTTATAGATTCCGATCCTTTACTTCAGGTGTACTGTATCCCTGTGACCTTCTTATTGACGATGAAACACAGAAATCGCATCGGAAATTAATACAAAAGGCACAATGCCTACTTAAGTTCAAGAAAACTGACTCTTCTTACTGTCTAAGTTTTGAACCATTCCTGTGACACTAGTTATGGATTCCGATGCTTCACTTCAGGTTTACTGTATCCCTCCGACCTTCTTATTGTTGATGAAACACAGAAATTGCATCGGAATTAAATACAAAAGGCACAATGCCGACTTAAGTACAAAAAAACTGACTCTTCTTACTGTCTAAGTTTTGAACCATTCCTTTGACACTAAATATAGATTCCGATGCTTCACTTCAGGGTTTACTGTATCCCTCTGACCTTCTTATTGACGATGAACTACAAAAAATTGCTTCCGAATTAAATACCAAAGGCCCAATGCCGAATTAAATACAAGAAAACTGACTCTTCTTACTGGCTATGTTTTGAACCATTCCTGTGACACTAAATATTGATTCCGATGCTTCAGTTCAGGTTTACTGTATCCCTCTGACCTTCTTATTGACGATGAGACACAGAAATTGCATCGGAATTAAATACAAAAAGCACAATGCCGACTTAAGTACTTGAAAACTGACTCTTCTCACTGTCTATGTTTTGAACCATTCCTGTGACACTAGTTATAGATTCCGATGCTTCACTTCCGGTTTACTGTATCCCTCTGACCTTCTTATTGACGACGAAACACAGAAATAGCATCGGAATTAAATACAAAAGGCACAATGCCGACTTAAGTACAATTTAACTGACTCTTCTTACTGTCTATGTGTTGAACCATTCATGTGACACTACTTATAGATTCAGATGCTTCACTTCAGGTTTACTGTATTCCTCTGACCTTCTTATAGACGATGAAACACAGAAATTGCATTGGAATTAAATACAACAGGCACAATGCCGACTTAAGTACAAGGAAACTGACTCTTTTTAGAGTCTAAGTTTTGAACCATTCCTGAGACACTAGTTATAGACTCCGATGCTTCACTTCAGGGTTATTGTATCCCTCTGTCCTTCTTATTGACGAGGAAACACAGAAATTTCATCGGAATTAAATCCAAAAGGCACAATTCCGACTTAAGTACAAGAAAACTGACCCTTGTTACTGTCTATGTTTCGAACCATTCCTGTGACACTAGTTATAGATTCCGATGCTTCACTTCAGGTTTATCGTATCCCTCTGACCTTCTTATTGACGATGAAACACAGAAATTGCATCGGAATTAAATAGAATAGGCACAATGCCGACTTAAGTACAAGAAAACTGATTCTTCTTACTGTCTATGTTTTGAACCATTCCTGTGACACTAGTTATAGATTCCGATGCTTCACTTCAGGTTTACTGTATCCCTCTTACCTTCTTATTGACGATGACACACAGAAATTGCATCGGAATTAAATACAAAAGGCTCAATGCCGACTTAAGTACAAGAAAACTGACTCTTCTTACTGTCTATGTTTTGAACCATTCCTGTGACACTAGCTATAGATTCCGGTGCTTCACTTCAGGTTTACTGTATCCCTCTGACGTTCTTATTGACGATGGAACACAGAAATTGCATCGGAATTAAATACAAAAGGAACAATGCCGACTTAAGTACAAGAAAACTGACTCTTCTTACTGTCTATGTTTTGAACCATTCCTGTGACACTAGCTATAGATTCCGGTGCTTCACTTCAGGTTTACTGTATCCCACTGACGTTCTTATTGACGATGGAACACAGAAATTGCATCGGAATCAAATACAAATGGCACAATGCCGACTCAAGTACAAGAAGGCTGGCTCTTCATACTGTCTATGTTTTGAACCTTTCCTGTGAGACCGGTTTTAGTTTCCGATGCTTCACTTCAGGTTTACTGTATCCCATGGACCATCTTATTGACCACGAAACACAGAAATTGCATCGGAGTTAAATACAAAAGGCACAATTCCGACTTAAGTACAAGAAAACTGACTCTTCTTACTGTCTATGTTTTGAACCATTCCTGTGACACTAGATATAGATTCCGATGCTTCACTTAAGGTTTACTGTATTTCTCTGACCTTCTTATTGACGATGAAACACAGGAATTGCATCGGAATTAAATATAAAAGGCACAATGCCGACTTAGGTATAAGAAGACTGACCCTTCGTACTGTCTATGATTTGAACCATTCCTGTAACACTAGTTCTAGATTCTGATGCTTCACTTCAGGTTTACTGTATCCCTCTGACCTTCTTATTGACGATGAAACACAAAAATTGCATCGGAATTAAATACAAAAGGCACAATGCCGACTCAAGTACAAGAAGGCTGGCTCTTCACACTGTCTATGTTTTGAACCTTTCCTGTGAGACCGGTTTTAGATTCCGATGGTTCACTTCAGGTGTACGGTATCCCATGGACCTTCTGATTGACGACGAAACACAGAAATTGCATCGGAATTAAATACAAAAGGCTCAATGCCGACTTAGGTACAAGATATCTGACTCTTCTTACTGTCTATGCTTTGTACCACTCCTGTGACACTGTTTATAGTTTCCGATGCTTCACTTCAGGTTTACTGTATCCCTCGGACCTTCTTATTGAAGATGAAACATAGAAATTGCATCGGAATTTAATACAAAAGGCACAATGCCGACTTAAGTACAAGAAGACTGACTCTTCTTACTGTCTATGCTTTGAACCATTCCTGTGACACTAGTTATAGATTCCGATGCTTCACTTTAGGTTTACTGTATCCCTCCGACCTCCTTATTGACGACGAAACTCAGAAATGGCATCGGAATTAAATAAAGAACTCACAATGATGACTTAAGTACAAGAAAACTGACTCTTCTTACTGTCTATGTTTGAACCATTCCTGTGACAGTAGTCATAGATTCCGATGCTTCACTTCAGGTTTACTGTATCCCTCTGACCTTCTTATTGACGATGAAACACAGAAATTGCATCGGAATTAAATACAAAAGGCACAATGCCTACTTAAGTACAAGATAACTGACTCTTCTTACTGTCTAAGTTTTGAACCTTTCCTGTGCCACTAGTTATAGATTCCGATGCTTCACATAGGTTTTATTGTATCCCCCTGACCTTCTTATTGACGATGAAACACAGATATTCCATCGGAATTGAATACAAAAGGCACAATGCCGACTTAAGTAGAAGAAGACTGACTCTTCTTACTGACTATGATTTGAACCATTCCTGTGACACTAGTTATAGATTTAGATGCTTCACTTCAGGTTTACTGTATCCCTTGGACCTATATATTGACGATGAAACACAGAAATTGCATCGGAATTAAATAGAAAAGGCACAATGAAGACTTAGGTATAAGAAGACAGACCCTTCGTACTGTCTATGATTTGAACCATTCCTGTAACACTAGTTCTAGATTCCGATGCTACACTTCAGGTTTACTGTATCCCTCTGACCTTCTTATTGACGATGAAACACAAATATTGCATCGGAATTAAATACAAAAGTCACAATGCCGACTTAAGTACACGAAGACTGACACTTCTTTCTGACTATGTTTTGAACCTTTCCTGTGACACTAGTTATAGATTCCCAAGCTTCACTTCAGGTTTACTGTATCCATCTGACCTTCTTATTGACGATGAAACACAGAAATTTCATTGGAATTAAATACAAAAGACACAATGCCCACTTAAGTACAAGAAATCTGACTCTTCTTACTGTCTATGTTTTGAACCATTCCATTGACACTAGTTATAGATTCCGATGCTTCACTTCAGGTTTACTGTATCCCTCTGACCTTCTTATTGACGATGAAAAACAGAAATTGCATCGGAAGTAAATACAAAAGGCACAATGCCGACTCAAGTACAAGAAGGCTGGCTCTTCATACTGTCTATGCTTTGAACCTTTCCTGTGAGACCGGTTTTAGATTCCGATGCTTCACTTCAGGTTTACTGTATCCCATGGACCCTCTTATTGACCACGAAACACAGAAAATGCATCGGAATTAAATACAAAAGACACAATGCCGACTTAAGTACAAGATAAATGACTCTTCTTACTGTGTATGCTTTGAACCACTCCTGTGGCACTGTTTATAGTTTCCGATGCTTCACTTTAGGTTTACTGTAACCCTCGGACCACCTTATTGAAGATGAAACATAGAAATTGCATCGGAATTTAATACAAAATGCACATTGCCGACTTAAGTACAAGAAGACTGACTCTTCTTACAGTCTATGTTTTGAACCAATCCTTTGACACTAGTTATAGATTCCGATGCTTCACTTTAGGTTTACTGTATCCCTCCGACCTCCTTATTGACGATGAAACTCAGTAATTGCATCGGAATTAAATACAAAAGGCACAATGCCGACTTAAGTACAAGATAACTGACTCTTCTTACTGTCTATGCTTTGAACCACTCCTGTGACACTGTTTATAGTTTCCGATGCTACACTTCAGGTTTACTGTATCCCTCTGACCTTCTTATTGATGATGAAATACAGAAATTGCATCGAAAATATATACAAAGGGCACAATGCCTATTTAAGTACAAGAAAACTGACTCTTCTTACTGTCTATATTTTGAACCATTCCTGTGACACTAGTTATAGATTCTGAAGCTTCACTTCAGGTGTACTGTATCCCTCTGACCTTCTTTTTGACGATGAAACACAGAAATTGCATCGGAATTAAATACAAAAGGCACAATACCCACTCACATACAAGAAGACTGGCTCTTCATACTGTCTATGTTATGAACCTGTCCTGTGACACCGGTTTTAGATTCCGATGTTTCACTTCAGGTTTACTGTATCCCTTGAACCTTATCATTGACGACGAAACACAGAAATTGCATCGGAATTAAATTCAATAGGCACAATGCCGACTTAAGTACAAGAAAACAGACTCTTCTTACTGTCTATGTTGTGAACCATTCCTGTGACACTAGATATAGATTCCGATGCTTCTCTTCAGGTTTACTGTATTCCTCTGACCTTCTTATTGACAATGAAACACAGGAATTGCATCGGAATTAAATACAAAAGGCACAATGCCGACTTAAGTACAAGTAAACAGACTCTTCTAACTGTCTATGTTTTGAACCATTCCTGTGACAATAGTTATTTATTACGATGGTTCACTTCAGGTTTACTGTATCCCTCAGAGTTTCTCATTGACGATGAAACACAGAAATTGGATGGGAATTAAATACAAAAGGCACAATGCCGACTCAAGTACAAGAAGGCTGGAACTTCACACTGCCTATGTTTTGAACCTTTCCTGTGAGACCGGTTTTAGATTCCGATGCTTCACTTCAGGTGTACTGTATCCCATGGACCTTCTTATTGACGACGAAACACAGAAATTGCTTCGGAATTAAATGCAAAAGGCACAATGCCGACTTAAGTACAAGAAAACTGACTCTTCTTACTGTCTATGTTTTGAACCATTCCTGTGACACTAGTTATTTATTCCGATGCTTCACTTCAGGTTTACTGTATCCCTCTGACCTTCTTATTGACGATGAAACACAGAAATTGCATCGGAATTAAATACAAAAGGCACAATGCCGACGTAAGTACAAGTAAACAGACTCTTCTTACTGTCTATGTTTTGAACCATTCCTGTGACACTAGTTATTTATTCCGATGCTTCACTTCAGGTTTACTGTATCCCTCTGACTTTCTTATTGACGATGAAAGACAGAAATTGCATCGAAATTATATACAAAAGGCACAATGCATACTTAAGTATAAGAAAACTGACTCTTCTTACTGTCTATGTTTTGAACCATTCCTGTGACACTAGTCATAGATTCCGATGCTTCAGTTCATGTTTACTGTATCCCTCTGACCTTAGTATTGATGACTAAACACAGAAATTGCATCGAAATTATATACAAAAGGCACAATGCATACTTAAGTGCAAGAAAACTGACTCTTCTAACTGTCTATGTCTTGAACCATTGCTGTGACACTAGTCATAGATTCCGATGCTTCACTTCATGTTTACTGCATCCCTCTGACCTTCTTATTGATGACTAAACACAGAGATTGCATCGAAATTATATACAAAAGGCACAATGAATACTTAAGTACAAGAAAACTGACTCTTCTTACTGTCTATGTTTTGAACCATTCCAGTGACACTAGTTATAGATTCAGATGCTTCACTTCAGGTTTACTGTATCCCTCTTACCTTCTTATTGACGATGAAACACAGGAATTGCATCGGAATTAAATACAAAAGGCACAATGCCGACGTAAGTACAAGTAAACAGACTCTTCTTACTGTCTATGCTTTTAACCATTCCTGTGACACTAGTTATTTATTCCGCTGCTTCACTTCAGGTTTACTGTATCCCTCTGATCTTCTTATTGACGATGAAACACAGAAATTGCATCGGAATGAAATACAAAAGGCACAATGCCGACGTAAGTACAAGTAAACAGACTCTTCTTACTGTCTATGTTTTGAACCATTCCTGTGACACTAGTTATTTATTCCGATGCTTCACTTCAGGTTTACTGTATCCCTCTGACCTTCTTATTGACGATGAAACACAGAAATTGCATCGAAATTATATACAAAAGGCACAATGCATACTTAAGTACAAGAAAACTGACTCTTCTTACTGTCTATGTTTTGAACCATTCCTGTGACACTAGTCATAGATTCCGATGCTTCCCTTCATGTTTACTGTATCGCTCTGACCTTCTTATTGATGACTAAACACAGAAATTGCATCGAAATTATATACAACAGGCACAATGCATACTTAAGTACAACAAAACTGACTCTTCTTACTGTCTATGTTTTGAACCATTCCTGTGACACTAGTCATAGATTCCGATGCTTCCCTTCATGTTTACTGTATCGCTCTGACCTTCTTATTGATGACTAAACACAGAAATTGCATCGAAATTATATACAAAAGGCACAATGCATACTTAAGTACAAGAAAACTGACTCTTCTTACTGTCTATTTTTGAACCATTCCTGTAACACTAGTTATAGATTCGGATGCTTCACTTCAGGTTTACTGTATCCCTCTGACCTTCTTATTGACGATGAAACACAGGAATTACATCGGAATTAAATACAAAAGGCACAATGCCGACGTAAGTACAAGGATACTGACTCTTCTTACTTACTACGTTTTTAACCTTTCCTGTGACACTAGTTATAGACGCCGATGCTTCACTTCAGGTTTACTGTATCCCTCTGACCTTCTTATTGACGATGAAAAACAGAAATTGCATCGGAATTAAATACAAAAGGCACAATGCCGACTCAAGTACAAGACGGCTGGCTTTACACGCTGCCTATGTTTTGAACCTTTCCTGTGAGACCGGTTTTAGATTCCGATGCTTCACTTCAGGAGTACTGTATCCCATGGACCGTCTTATTGACGACGAAACTCAGGAATTGCATCGGAATTAAATGCAAAAGGCACAATGCCGACTTAAGTACAAGAAAACTGACTCTTCTTACTGTCTATGTTTTGAACCACTCCTGTGACACTATTTATAGTTTCCGATGTTTCACTTCATTTTTACTGTATCCCTCGGACCCTCTTATTGAAGATGAAACATAGAAATTGCATCGGAATTTAATACAAAAGGCACAATGCCGACTTAAGTACAAGAAGACTGACTCTTCTTACTGTCTATGATTTGAACCATTCCTGTGACACTAGTTATACATTCCGATGCTTCACTTTAGGTTTACTGTATCCCTCCGACCTCCTTATTGCCGATGAAACTCAGAAATTGGATCGGAATTAAATACAAAAGGCACAATGATGACTTAAGTACAAGAAAACTGACTCTTCTTACTGTGTATGTTTGAACCATTCCTGTGACACTAGTCATAGATTCCGATGCTTCATTTCATGTTTACTGTATCCCTCTGACCTTCTTATTGATGACGAAACACAAAAATTGCATCGAAATTATACACAAAAGGCACAATGCATACTTAAGTACAAGAAAACTGACTCTTCTTACTGTCTATGTTTTGAACCATTCCTGTGACACTAGTTATAGATTCTGATGCTTCACTTCAGGTGTACTGTATCCCTCTGACCTTCATATAGACGATGAAACACAGATATTGCATCGAAATTAAATACAAAAGGCACAATGCCGACTTAAGTACATGAAGACTGACTCTTCTTACTGTCTATCATTTGAACTGTTCCTGTGACACTAGTTATAGATTCAGATGCTTCACTTTAGGTTTACTGTATCCCTCTGACCTTCTTATTGACGATGAAACACAGAAATTGCATCGGAATTAAATACAAAAGACACAATGCCGACTTAGGTACAAGACGACTGACTCTTCCTACTGTCTATGATTTGAACCATTCCTGTGACACTAGTTCTAGATACCGATGCTTCACTTCAGGTTTACTGTATCCCTCTGACCTTCTTATTGACGATGAAACACAGAAATTGCATCGGAATTAAATACAAAAGTCACAATGCCGATTTAAGTACACGAAGATTGACTCTTCTTTCTGACTATGATTTGAACCCTTCCTGTGACACTAGTTGTAGATTCCCATGCTTCACTTCAGGTTTACTGTATCCCTCTCACCTTCTTATTGACGATGAAACACAGAAATTTCATCGGAATTAAATACATAAGACACAATGCCCACTTAAGTACAAGAAATCTGTCCCTTCTTACTGTCTTTGTTTTGAACCATTCCTGTGACCCTAGTGATAGATTCCGATGCTTCACTTCAAGCTTACTGTATCCCTCTGACCATCTTATTGACGATGAAACACAGAAATTTCATCGGAATTAAATGCAAAAGGCACAATGCCCACTCAAGTACAAGAAATCTGACTCTTCTTACTGTCTATGTTTTGAACCATTCCTGTGATACTAGTTATATATTCCGATGCATCACTTCAAGCTTACTGTATCCCTCTCACCTTCTTATTGACGATGAAACACAGAAATTGCATCGGAATTAAATACAAGAGGCTCAATGCCGTCTTAAGTACAAGAAGACTGACTCTTATTACTGTCTACGTTTTGAACCACTCCTGTGACACTAGTTATAGTTTCCGATGCTTCACTTCAGGTTTACTGTATCCCTCGGACCTTCTTATTGAAGATGAAACATAGAAATTGCATCGGAATTTAATACAAAAGGCACAATGCCGACTTAAGTACAAGAAGACTGACTCTTCTTACTGACTATGATTTGAACCATTCCATTGACACTAGTTATAGGTTCAGATGCTTCACTTCAGGTTTACTGTATCCCTCTGACCTTCTTATTGACGATGAAACACAGGAATTGCATCGGAACTAAATACAAAAGGCACAAAGCCAACGTAAGTACAAGTAAACAGACTCTTCTTACTGTCTATGTCTTGAACCGTTCCTGTGACACTAGTTATTTATTCCGATGCTTCACTTCAGCTTTACTGTATCCCTCTGACCTTCTTATTGACGATGAAACACAGAAATTGCATCGGAAATAAATACAAAAGGCACAATGCCGACTTAAGTACAAGACGGCTGGCTCTTCACACTGCCTATGTTTTGAACCTTTCCTGTGAGACCGGTTTTAGATTCCGATGCTTCACTTCAGGTGTACTGTATCCCATGGACCTTCTTATTGACGACTAAACACAGAAATTGCATCGGAATTAAATGCAAAAGGCACAATGCCGACTTACGTACAAGAAAACTGACTATTCTTACTGTCTATGATTTGAACCATTCCTGTGACACTAGTTATAGATTCAGATGCTTTACTTTAGGTTTACTGTATCCATCCGACCTCCTTATTGCCGATGATACTCAGAAATTGCATCGGAATTAAATACAAAAGCACAATGATGACCTAAGTACAAGAAAACTGACTCTCCTTACTGTCTATGTTTTGAACCAATCCTGTGCCACTAGTTATAGATTCCGATGCTTCACATAGGGTTTATTGTATCCCTCGGACCTTCTTATTGACGATGAAACATAGTTATTGCATCGGAATTAAATACAAAAGGCACAATGCCGACTTAAGTACAAGAAGACTGACTCTTCTTACTGACTATGATTTGAACCATTATTGTGACACTAGTTATAGATTCAGATGCTTCACTTCAGGTTTACTGTATCACTTGGACCTACATATTGACGATGAAAGACAGAAACTGCATCGGAATTAAGTACAAAAGTCACAATGCCGACTTCAGTACACGGAGATTGACTCTTCTTTCTGACTATCTTTTGAACCTCTCCTGTGACACTAGTTATAGATTCCCATGCTTCACTACAGGTTTACTGTATCCCTCTGACCTTCTTATTGACGATGAAACACATGAATTGCATCGGAATTAAATACAAAAGGCACAATGCCGACTTATGTACAAGAAAACTGACTCTCCTTACTGTCTATGTTTTGAACCAATCCTGTGCCACTAGTTATAGATTCCGATGCTTCACATAGGGTTTATTGTATCCCTATGACCTTCTTATTGACGATGAAACACAGATATTGCATCGGAATTAAATACAAAAGGCACAATGCCGACTCAAATACAAGAAGACTGGCTCTTCTTACTTTCAATGTTTTGAACCATTCCTGTGACACTAGTTATAGATTCCGATGCTTCACTTCAGGTTTACTGTATCCCTCTGACCTTCTTATTGACGATGAAACACATGAATTGCATCGGAATTAAATACAAAAGGCACAATGCCGACTTATGTACAAGAAAACTGACTCTCCTTACTGTCTATGTTTTGAACCAATCCTGTGCCACTAGTTATAGATTCCGATGCTTCACATAGGGTTTATTGTATCCCTCTGACCTTCTTATTGACGATGAAACACAGATATTGCATCGGAATTAAATACAAAAGGCACAATGCCGACTTAAGTACAAGAAGACTGACTCTTCTTACTGACTATGATTTGGACCATAATTGTGACACTAGTTATAGATTCCGATGCTTCACTTTAGGGTTACTGTATCCCTCCGACACCCTTATTGACGAAACTCAGAAATTGCATCGGAATTAAATGTAAAAGGCACAATGTCGACTTAAGTACAACAAAACTGACTCTTCTTACTGTCTATGTTTTGAACCATTCCTGTGACACTAGTCATAGATTCCGGTGCTTCACTTCATGTTTACTGTATCCCTCTGACCTTCTTATTGACGATGAAACACAGAAATTGCATCGAAATTATATACAAAAGGCACAATGCCTACTTAAGTACAAGAAAACTGACTCTTCTTACTGTCTATGTTTTGAACGATTCCTGTGACACTAGTTATAGATTATGGTGCTTCACTTCAGGTGTACTGTATCCCTCTGACCTTCTTATTGACGATGAAACACAGAAATTGCATCGGAATTAAATACAAAAGGCACAATGCCTACTTAAGTACAAGATAACTGACTCTCCTTACTATCTATGTTTTGAACCATTCCTGTGCCACTAGTTATAGATTCCGATGCTTCACATCAGGTTTATTGTATCCCTCTGAGCTTCTTATTGACGATGAAACACGGATATTGCAACGGAATTAGATACAAAAGGCACAATGCCATCTTAAGTACAAGAAAACTGACTCTTCTTACTGTCTATGTTTTGAACCCTTCCTGTGACACTAGTTATAGATTTCGATGCTTTACTTCAGGTATACTGTATCCCTATGACCTTCTTATTGACGATGAAACACAGAAATTTCATCGAAATTAAATACAAAAGACACAATGAGCACTGAACTACAAGAAATCTGACCCTTCTTACTGTCTATGTTTTGAACCATTCCTGTAACTCTAGTTATATATTCCGATGCTTCACTTCAAACTTACCTTATCCCTCTGACCTTCTTATTGACGATGAAACACAGAAATTGCATCGGAATTAAATACAAAAGTCTCAATGCCGTCTTAAGTACAAGAAAACTGACTCTGCTTACTGTCTATGTTTTAACCATTCCTGTGACACTAGTTATAGATCCCGATGCTTCACTTCAGGTTTACTGTATCCCTCTGACCTTCTAATTGACGATGAAACACAGAAATTTCATCGGAATAAAATACAAAAGGCACAATGCCCACTCAAATACAAGAAGACTGGCTCTTCATACTGTCTATGTTATGAACCAGTCCTGTGACACCGGTTTTAGATTCCGATGTTTCACTTCAGGTTTACTGTATCCCTTGGACCTTATCATTGACGACGAAACACAGAAATTGCATCGGAATTAAATTCAATAGGCACAATGCCGACTTAAGTACAAGAAAACAGACTCTTCTTACTGTCTATGTTGTGAACCAGTCCTGTGACACTAGATATAGATTCCGATGCTTAACTTCAAGCTTACAGTATCCCTCTGACCTTGTTATTGACGATGAAACACAGAAATTGCATGGGAATTAAATACAAAAGGCACAATGCCGACTTAAGTACAAGAAAACTGACTCTTCTTACTGTCTATGTTTTGAACCACTCCTGTGACACTATAATAGTTTCCGATGCTTCACTTCAGGTTTACTGTATCCCTCGGACCTTCTTATTGAAGATGAAACATAGGAATTGCATCGGAATTTAATACAAAAGGCACAATGCCGACTTAAGTACAAGAAGACTGACTCTTCTTACTGTCTATGATTTGAACCATTCCTGTGACACTAGCTATAGATTCAGATGCTTCACTTTAGGTTTACTGTATCCCTCCGACCTCCTTATTGCCGATGATACTCAGAAATTGCATCGGAATTAAATACAAAAGCACAATGATGACTTAAGTACAAGAAAACTGACTCTTCGTACTGTCTATGTTTTGAACCATTCATGTGACAGTAGTCATAGATTCCGATGCTTCACTTCATATTTACTGTATCCCTCTGACCTTCTTATTGATCACTAAACACAGAAATTGCATCGAAATTATATACAAAAGGCACAATGCATACTTAAGTACAAGAAAACTGACTCTTCTTACTGTCTATGTTTTGAACCATTCCTGTGACACTAGTTATAGATTCAGATGCTTCACTCCAGGTTTACTGTATCCCTCTGACCTTCTTATTGACGATGAAACACCGGAATTGCATCGGAATTAAATACAAAAGGCACAAAGCCGACGTAAGTACAAGTAAACAGACTCTTCTTACTGTCTATGTTTTGAACCGTTCCTGTGACACTAGTTATTTATTCCGATGCTTCGCTTCAGGTTTACTGTATCCCTCTGACCTTCTTATTGACGATGAAACACAGAAATTGCATCGGAAATAAATACAAAAGGCACAATGCCGACTCAAGTACAAGACGGCTGGCTCTTCACACTGCCTATGTTTGAACCTTTCCTGTGAGACCGGTTTTAGATTCCGATGCTTCACTTCAGGTGTACTGTATCCCATGGACCTTCTTGTTGACGACTAAACACAGAAATTGCATCGGAATTAAATGCAAAAGGCACAATGCCGACTTAAGTACAAGCAAACTGACTATTCTTACTGTCTATGTTTTGAACCACTCCTGTGACACTATTTATAGTTTCCGATGCATCACTTCAGGTTTGCTGTATCCCTGGGACCTTCTTATTGAAGATGAAACTTAGAAATTGCATCGGAATTTAACACAAGAGCACAATGCCGACTTAAGTACAAGAAGACTGACTCTTCTTACTGTCTATGATTTGAACCATTCCTGTGACACAAGTTATAGATTCCGATGCTTCACTTTAGGTTTACTGTATCCCCCCGACCTCCTTATTGACGATGAAACTCAGAAATTGCATCGGAATTAAATACAAAATTCACAATGATGAATTAAGTACATAAAAACTGACTCTTCTTACTGTCTATGTTTGAACCATTCCTGTGACACTAGTCATAGATTCCGATGCTTCACTTCATGTTTACTGTATCCCTCTGACCTTCTTATTGATGACTAAACACAGAAATTGCGTCGAAATTATATACAAAAGGCACAATGCATACTTAAGTACAAGAAAACTGTCTCTTCTTACTGTCTATGTTTTGAACCATTCCTGTGACACTAGTTATAGATTCTGATGCTTCACTTCAGGTGTACTGTATCCCTCTGACCTTCTTATTGACGATGAAACACACAAATTGCATCGGAATTAAATACAAAAGGCACAATGCCGACTTATGTACTAGAAAACTGACTCTCCTTACTGTCTATGTTTTGAACCAATCCTGTGCCACTAGTTATAGATTCCGATGCTTCACATAGGGTTTATTGTATCCCTCTGACCTTCTTATTGACGATGAAACACAGATATTGCATCGGAATTAAATACAAAAGGCACAATGCCGACTTAAGTACAAGAAGACTGACTCTTCTTACTGACTATGATTTGAACCATAATTGTGACACTAGTTATAGATTCAGATGCTTCACTTCAGGTTTACTGTATCACTTGGACCTACATATTGACGATGAAAGTCAGAAACTGCATCGGAATTAAATAGAAAAGGCACAACAATGTCGATAGGTACAAGAAGACTGACTCTTCCTACTGTCTATGATTTGAACCATTCCTGTGACACTAGTTCTAGATTCCGATGCTTCACTTCAGGTTTACTGTATCCCTCTGTCCTTCTTATTGACGATGAAACACAGAAATTGCATCGGAATTAAGTACAAAAGTCACAATGCCGACTTCAGTACACGAAGATTGACTCTTCTCTCTGACTATCTTTGGAACCTTTCCTGTGACACTAGTTATAGATTCCCATGCCTCACTTCTGGTTTACTGTATCCCTCTGACCTTCTTATTGACGATGAAACACAGAAATTTCATCGGAATTAATTACAAAAGGCACAATGTCGACTTAAGTACAAGAAAACTGACTCTTCTTACTGTCTATGTTTTGAACCATTCCTGTGACACTAGTCATAGATTCCGATGCTTCACTTCATGTTTACTGTATCCCTCTGACCTTCTTATTGACGATGAAACACAGATATTGCATCGAAATTATATACAAAAGGCACAATGCCTACTTAGGTACAAGAAAACTGACTCTTCTGACTGTCTATGTTTTGAACCATTCCTGTGACACTAGTTATAGATTCCGATGCTTCACTTCAAGTTTACTGTATCCCTCTGACCTTCTTATTGACGATGAAACACATAAATTTCATCGGAATTAAATACAAAAGACACAATGCCCACTTAAATACAAGAACTCTGACTCTTCTTACTGTATATGTTTTGAAACATTCCTGTGATACTAGTTATATATTCCGATGCATCACTTCAAGCTGACTGTATCCCTCTGACCTTCTTATTCACGATGAAACACAGAAATTGCATCGGAATTAAATACAAAAGGCTCAATGCCGTCTTAAGTACAAGAACACTGACTCTTATTACTGTGTATGTTTTGAACCATTCCTGTGACACTAGTTATAGATTAGGATTCTTCACTTCAGGTTTACTGAATCCCGATGACCTTCTTATTGACGATGAAACACAGAAATTGCATCGGAAATAAATACAAAAGGCACAATGCCGACTCAAATACAAGAAGACTGGCTCTTCTTACTTTCAATGTTTTGAACCATTCCTGTGACACTAGTTATAGATTCCGATGCTTCACTTCAGGTTTACTGTATCCCTCTGACCTTCTTATTGACGATGAAACACATGAATTGCATCGGAATTAAATACAAAAGGCACAATGCCGACTTATGTACAAGAAAACTGACTCTCCTTACTGTCTATATTTTGAACCAATCCTGTGCCACTAGTTATAGATTCCGATGCTTTACATAGGGTTTATTGTATCCCTGTGACCTTCTTATTGACGATGAAACACAGATATTGCATCGGAATTAAATACAAAAGGCACAATTACGACTTAAGTACATGAAGACTGACTCTTCTTACTGACTATGATTTGAACCGTAATTGTGACACTAGTTATAGATTCAGATGCTTCACTTAAGGTTAACTGTATCCCTTGGACCTACATATTGACGATGAAAGTCAGAAACTGCATCGGAATTAAAAACAAAAGGCACTATGTCGACTTTAGTACAAGAAAACTGACTCTTCTTACTGTCTATGTTTTGAACCATTCCTGTGACACTAGTCATAGATTCCGATGCTTCACTTCATGTTTACTGTATCCCTCTGACCATCTTATTGACGATGAAACACAGAAATTGCATCGAAATTATATACAAAAGGCACAATGCCTACTTAAGTACAAGAAAACTGACTCTTCTGACTGTCTATGTTTTGAACAATTCCTGTGACACTAGTTATAGATTCCGATGCTTCACTTCAAGTTTACTGTATCCCTCTGACCTTCTTATTGACGATGAAACACAGAAATTTCTTCGGAATTAAATACAAAAGACACAATGCCCACTTAAGTACAAGAAATCTGACTCTTCTTACTGTCTATGTTTTGAAACATTCCTGTGATACTAGTTATATATTCCGATGCATCACTTCAAGCTGACTGTATCCCTCTGACCTTCTTATTCACGATGAAACACAGAAATTGCATCGGAATTAAATACAAAAGGCTCAATGCCGTCATAAGTACAAGAACACTGACTCTTATTACTGTCTATGATTTGAACCATTCCTGTGACACTAGTTATAGATTACGATTCTTCACTTCAGGTTTACTGAATCCCGATGACCTTCTTATTGACGATGAAACACAGAAATTGCATCGGAAATAAATACAAAAGTCTCAATGCCGTCTTAAGTACAAGAAAACTGACTCTTCTTACTGTCTATGTTTTAACCATTCCTGTGACACTAGTTATAGATCCCAATGCTTCACTTCAGGTTTACTGTATCCCTCTGACCTTCTTACTGACGATCAAACACAGAAATTTCATCGGAATTAAATACAAAGGACACAATGCCCATTTACGTACAAGAAATCTGACTCTTCTTACTGTCTATGCTTTGAACCATTCCTGTGACACTAGTTATATATTCCGATGTTTCACTTCAAGCTTACTGTATCCCTCTGACCTTCTTATTGACGATGAAACACAGAAATTGCATCGGAATTAAATACAAAAGGCACAATGCCGTCTTAAGTACAAGAAGACTGACTCTTCTTACTGTCTATGTTTTGAACCCTTCCTGTGACACTAGTTATAGATTCCGATTCTTCGCTCCAGGTTTACTGAATCCCGCTGACCTTCTTATTGACGATGAAACACAGAAATTGTATCGGAATTAAATACAAAAGGCACAATGCCGACTCAAATACAAGAAGACTGGCTTTTCTTACTGTCTATGATATGAACCTTTCCTGTGACACCGGTTTCTGATTCCGATGTTTCACTTCAGGTTTACTGTATCCCTTGGACCTTATCATTGACGACGAAACACAGAAATTGCATCGGATTTAAATACAAAAGGCACAATGGCGACTTAAGTACAAGAGAACTGACTCTTATTAATTTCTATGTTTTGAACCATTCATGTGAGACTAGTTCTAGATTCCGATGCTTCACTTCAGGTTTACTGTATCCCTCTGACCTCCTTATTGACGAAGAAACACAGAAATTGCATCGGATTTAAATACAAAAGTCACAATGCCGACTCAAGTGCAAGAAGACTGGCTCTTCTTACTGTCTATGATTTAAACCATTCCTGTGACACTAGTTATAGATTACGATGCTTCAATTCAGTTTTACTGTATATTTCCGACCTTCTTATTGGCGATGAAACACAGAAATTGCATCGGAATCAAATACAAAAGGCACAATGCCGACTTAAGTACAAGAAAACTGACTCTTCTTACTGTCTATGCTGAACCATTCCAGTGACACTAGTTATTGATTCCGATGCTTCACTTCAGGTTTACTGTATACCTCTGACCTTCTTATTGACGATGAAACACAGATATTGCATCGGAATTAAATACAAAAGGCACAATGCCGTCTTAAGTACAAGAAAACTGAATCTTCTTACTGGCTATGTTTTGAACCATTCCTGTGACACTAGTTATAGATTCCGATGCTTCACTTCAGGTTTATTGTATCCCTGTGACATTCTTATTGACGATGAAACACAGAAATTGCATCGGAATTAAATACAAAAGGCACAATGCCGACTTAAGTACAAGAAAACTGACTCTTCTTACTGTCTATGTTTTGAACCACTCCTGTGACACTAGTTATAGTTTCCGATGCTTCACTTCAGGTTTACTGTATCCCTCGGACCTTCTTATAGAAGATGAAACATAGAAATTGCATCGGAATTTAATACAAAATGCACAATGCCGACTTAAGTACATGAAAACTGACTCTTCTTACTGTCTATGTTTTGAACCATTCCTGTGACATTAGTTATAGATTATGATGCTTCACTTCAGGTGTACTGTATCCCTCTGACCTTCTTATTGACGATGAAACACTGAAATTGCATCGGAATTAAATACTAAAGGCACAATGCCTACTTAAGTACAAGATAACTGAGCCTCCTTACCGTCTATGCTTTGAACCATTCCTGTGCCACTAGTTATAGATTCCGATGCTTCACATCTGGTTTATTGTATCCCTCTGACCTTCTTATTGACGATGAAATACAGATATTGCATCGGAATTAAATACAAAAGGCACAATGCCGTCTTAAGTACAAGAAAACTGACTCTTCTTACTGTCTATGTTTTGAACCATTCCTGTGTCACTAGTTATAGATTCCGATGCTTTACTTCAGGTTTACTGTATCCCTATGACCTTCTTATTGACGATGAAACACAGAAATATCACCGGAATTAAATACAAAAGGCACAATGCCCACTTAAGTAAAAGAAATCTGACTCTTCTTACTGTCTATGCTTTGAACCATTCCTGGGACACTAGTTATATATTCCGATGCTTCACTTCAAGCTTACTGTATCCCTCCGACCTTCTTATTGACGATGAAACACAGAAATTGCATCGGAATTAAATTTAAAAGTCTCAATGCCGTCTTAAGTAGAAGAAGACTGACTCATCTTACGGTCTATGTTTTAACCATTCCTGTGACACTAGTTATCGTTTCCGATGCTTCACTTCAGGTTTACTGTATCCCTCTTTCCTTCTTTTTGACGAGGAAACACAGAAATTGCATCGGAATTAAATACAAAAGGCACAATGCTGACTTAAGTAAAAGAAAGCTGACTCTTGTTACTGTCTATGTTTTGAACCATTCCTGTGACACTAGTTATAGATTCCGATGCTTCACTTCAGGTTTACCGTATCCCTCTGACCTTGTTGTTGACGATGAAACACAGAAATTGCATCGGAATTAAATCGAAAAGGCACAATGCCGACTTAAGTACACGAAAACTGACTCTTCTTATTGTCTGTGTTTGAACCATTCCTGTGACTCTAGTTATAGATTTCGATGCTTTACCTCAGGTTTACTGTATCCCTCTGACTTTCTTATTGACGATGAAACACAGAAATTGCAACGGAATTAAATACAAAAGGCACAATGCCGACGTAAGTACAAGAAAACTGACTTTTCTTACTGTCTATGCCTTGAACCATTCCTGTGACACTACTTATAGATTCCGATGCTCCACTTCAGGTTTACTTTATCCCTCTGACCTTCTTATTGACGGTGAAACACAGAAATTGCATCGGAATTAAATACAAAAGGCACAATGTCGACTTAAGTACAAGAAAACTGACTCTTCTTACTGTCTATGTTTTGAACCAATCATGTGACACTAGTTATAGATTCCGATGCTTCACTTCAGGTTTAATGTATCCATTGGTCCTTCTTATTGACGACGAAACACAGAATTTGCATCGGAATTAAGTTCAATAAT
Source organism: Schistocerca piceifrons (assembly GCF_021461385.2). Taxonomy (NCBI): domain Eukaryota; kingdom Metazoa; phylum Arthropoda; class Insecta; order Orthoptera; family Acrididae; genus Schistocerca; species Schistocerca piceifrons. Next base: position 147,964 of record NW_025727968.1, on the reverse strand, counting down.
CACAATGCCGACTTAAGTACAAGAAAACAGACTCTTCTTACTGTCTATGTTTTGAACCATTCCTGTGACACTAGATATAGATTCCGATGCTTCAATTCAGGTTACTGTATCCCTCTGACCTTCTTATTGACGATGAAGCACAGGAATTGCATCGGAATTAAATACAAAAGGCACAATGCCGACTCAAGTACAAGAAGGCTGGCTCTTCTTACTGTCTATGTTTTGAACCTTTCCTGTGAGACCTGTTTTTGATTCCGATGCTTCACTTCAGATTTACTGTATCCCATGGACCTTCTTATTGACCACGAAACACAGAAATTGCATCGCAAATAATTACAAAGGCACAATGCCTACTTAAGTACAAGAAAAGTGATTCATCTTACTGTCTATGTTTTGAACCATTCCTGTGACTCTAGTTACAGATGCCGATGCTTCACTTCAGGTTTGCTGTACCCTATGACGATCTTATTGACGATGAAACACAGAAATTGCATCGGAATTAAATACAAAAGGGACAATGCCAACTTAAGTACAAGAAAACTGACTCTTCTTACTGTCTATGTTTTGAACCATTCACGTGACACTAGTTATAGATTCCGATGCTTCACTTCAGGTTTAATGTATCCACTGGACGTTCTTATTGACGACGGCACACAGAATTTGCATCGGAATTAAATTCAATAATCACAACGGGGACTTAAGTACAAGAAAACAGACTCTTCTTACTGTCTATGTTTTGAACCATTCCTGTGGCACTAGATATTGATTCCGATGCTTCACTTCAGGTTACTGTATCCCTCTGACCTTCTTATTGACGATGAAACACAGAAATTGCGTCGGAATTAAATACAAAAGGCACAATGCCGACTTAAGTACAAGAAAACTGACTCTTCTTACTGTCTATGTTTTGAACCATTCCAGTGACATTAGTTATAGATTCCGATGCTTCACTTCAGGTTTACTGTATCCCTCTGACCTTCTTATTGACGATGAAAGACTGATATTGCATCGGAATTATATACAAAAGGCACAATGCCGACTTAAGTACAAGAAAACTGAATCTTCTTACAGTCTATGTTTTGAACCATTCCTGTGACACTAGTTATAGATTACGATGGTTCACTTTAGGTTTACTATATCCCACTGACCTTCTTATTGACGATGAAACACAAAAATTGCATCGGAATTACATACAAAAGGCTCAATGCCGACTGAAGTACAAGAAGACTGACTCCTCTTCCTGTCTATGTTTTGAACCATTCCTGTGACACTAGTTATAGATTCCGATGCTTCACTTTAGGTTTACTGTATCCCTCCGACCTCCTTATTGACGATGAAACACAGAAATTGCATCGGAATTAAGTACAAAAGGCACAATGATGACTTAAGTACAAGAAACTGACTCTTCTTACTGTCTATGTTTTGAACCATTCCTGTGACACTAGTTATAGATTCGGATGCCTCACTTCAGGTTTACTGTATCCCTCTGATCTTCTTGTTGACGATGAAACACAGATATTGCATCGGAATTAAATACAAAAGGCACAATGCCGACTTAAGTACAAGAAAACTGAATCTTGTTACTGTCTATGTTATGAACTTTTCCTGTGACACCGGTTTTAGATTCGGATGTTTCACTTTAGGTTTACTGTATCCCTTGGACCTTATCATTGACGATGAAACACAGAAATTGCATCGGAATTAAATACAAAAGGCACAATGCCGACTTAAGTACAAGTAAACAGTCTCTTCTTACTGTCTATGTTTTGAACCATTCCTGTGACACTAGTTATTTATTCCAATGTTTCACTTCAGGTTTACTGTATCCCTCTGACCTTCTTATTGACGATGAAACACAGAAATTGCATCGGAATTAAATACAAAAGGCACAATGCCGACTTAAGTAAAAGAAAACTGACTCTCCTTACTGTCTATGTTTTGAACCATTCATGTGACACTAGTTATAGATTCCGATGCTTCACTTCAGGTTTAATGTATCCCTTGGACCTTCTTATTGACAACGAAACACAGAATTTGCATCGGAATGAAATTCAATAGGCACAATGCCGACTTAAGTACTAGAAAACAGACTCTTCTTACTGTCTATGTTTTGAACCATATCTGTGACACTAGATATAGATTCCGATGCTTCACTTCAGGTTTACTGTATCCCTCTTACCTTCTTATTGACGATGAAAAACAGGAATTGCATCGGAATTAAATACAAAAGGCACAATGCCGACTTAAGTACAAGTAAACAGACTCTTCTTACAGTCTATGTTTTGAACCATTCCTGTGACACTAGTTATTTATTAGGATGCTTCACTTCAGGTTTACTGTATCCCTCTGACCATCTTATTGACGATGAAACACAGAAATTGCATCGGAATTAAATACAAAAGGCACAATGCCGACTCAAGTACAAGAAGGCTGGCCCTTCATACTGTCTATGTTTTGAACCTCTCCTGTGAGACCGGTTTTAGATTCCGATGCTTCATTTCAGGTGTACTGTATCCCATGGACCTTCTTATTGACGACGAAAGACAGAAATTGCATCGGAATGAAATACAAAAGGCCCAATGCTGACTTAAGTACAAGAAAACTGCCTCTTCTTACTGTCTATGTTTTGAACCACTCCTGTGACACTAGTTATAGTTTCCGATGCTTCACTTCAGGTTTACTGTATCCCTCGGACCTTCTTATTGAAGATGAAACATAGAAATTGCATCGGAAATTAATACAAAAGGCACAATGAAGACTTAAGTACAAGAAGGCTGACTCATCTTACTGACTATGATTTGAACCGTTCCTGTGACACTAGTTATAGATTCAAATGCTTCACTTCAGGTTTAATGTATCCCTTTTACCTACATATTGTTGATGAAACACAGAAATTGCATCGGAATTAAATAGAAAAGGCACAATGCCGACTTAGGTACAAGAAGACTGACTCTTTCTAATGTCTATGATTTGAACCATTCCTGTGACACTAGTTCTAGATTCCGATGCTTCACTTCAAGCTTTCTTTATCCCTCTGACCGTCTTATTGACGATGAAACACAGAAATTGCATCGGAATTAAATACAATAGGCACAATGCCGACTCAAATACAAGAAGACTGGCTCTTCTTACTGTCTATGTTATGAACCTTTCCTGTGACACAGGTTGTAGATTCCGATGTTTCTCTTCATGTTTACTGTATCCCTAGGACCATGTCATTGACGACGAAACACAGAAATTGCATCGGAATTAAATACAAAAGGCACAATGACGACTTATGTACAAGTAAACAGTCTCTTCTTACTGTCTATGTTTTGAACCATTCCTGTGACACTAGTTATAGATTCCGATGCTTCACTTCAGGTTTACTGTATCCCTCTGACATCCGTATTGACGAAGAAGCACAGAAATTGCATCGGAATTAAATACAAAAGGCCCAATGCCGACTTAAGTACAAGAAAACTGACTCTTCTTACTGTCTATGTTTTGAACCACTCCTGTCACACTAGTTATAGTTTCCGATGCTTCACTTCAGGTTTACTGTATCTCTCGGACCTTCTTGTTGAAGATGAAACATTGAAATTGCATCGGAAATTAATACAAAAGGCACAATGAAGACTTAAGTACAAGAACGCTGACTCTTCTTACTGACTATGATTTGAACCGTTCCTGTGACACTAGTTATAGATTCAGATGCTTCACTTCAGGTTTAATGTATCCCTTTTACCTACATATTGTTGATGAAACACAGAAATTGCATCGGAATTAAATAGAAAAGGCACAATGCCGACTTAGGTACAAGAAGACTGACCCTTTCTAATGTCTATGATTTGAACCATTCCTGTGACACTAGTTCTAGATTCCGATGCTTCACTTGAAGCATTCTGTATCCCTCTGACCGTCTTATTGACGATGAAACACAGAAATTTTATCGGAATTTAATAGAAAAGACACAATGCCAACCTAAGTACAAGAAATCTGACTCTTCTTACTGTCTATGCTTTTAACCATTCCTGTGACACTAGTTAAATATTCCGATGCTTCACTTCAAGCTTACTGTATCCCTCTGACCTTCTTATTGACGATGAAACACAGAAATTGCATCGGAATTAAATACAAAAGGATCAATGCCGTCTTAAGTGCAAGAAGACTGACTCTTCTTACTCTCTATGTTTTGAACCATTCCTGTTACACTAGTTATAGATTCCGATTCTTCACTTCAGGTTTACTGAATCCCGCTGACCCTCTTATTGACGATGAAACACAGAAATTGCATCGGAATTAAATACAATTGGCACAATGCCGACTCAAATACAAGAAGACTGGCTCTTCTTGCTGTCTATGTTATGAACCTTTCCTGTGACACAGGTTGTAGATTCCGATGTTTCACTTCATGTTTACTGTATCCCTAGGACCTTGTCATTGACGACGAAACACAAAAATTGCATCGGAATTAAATACAAAAGGCACAATGCCGACATAAGTACAGGTAAACAGTCTCTTCTTACTGTCTATGTTTTGAACCATTCTTGTGACACTAGTTATTTATTCCGATGCTTCACTTCAGGTTTACTGTATCCCTCTGACCTTCGTATTGACGATGAAACACAGACATTGCATCGGAATTAAATACAAAAGGCACAATGCCGACTCAAATACAAGAAGACTGGCACTTCTTACTGTCTATGTTATGAACCTTTACTGTGACACCGGTTTTAGATTCCGATGTTTCACTTCAGGTTAACAACATCCCTTGGACCTTATCATTGACGACGAAACACAGAAATTGCATCGGAATTAAATACAAAAGGCACAATGCCGACTTAAATACAAGAAAACTGACTCTTCTTACTTTCTATGTTATAACCATTCCTGTGACACTAGTTATAGATTCCGATGCTTCACTTCGGGTATAGTGTATCCCTCTGTCCTTCTTATTGACGATGAAACACAGTAATCTCATCGGAATTAAATACAAAGGGCACAATTCCGTCCTAAGTACAAGAAAACTGACCCTTGTTACTGTCTATGCTTTGAACCATTCCTGTGACACTAGTTATAGATTCCGATGCTTCACTTCAGGTTTTCCGTATCGCTCTGACATTCTTATTCACGATGAAACACAGAAATTGCATCGGAATTAAATAGAAAAGTCACAATGCCGTCTTAAGTACACGAAAACTAGCTCTTTTTATTGTCTATGTTTGATGCATTCCTGTGGCACTAGTTATAGATTCCGATGCTTCACTTCAGGTTTACAGTATCCCTCTGACCTTATATTGACGATGAAACAGAGAAATTGCATCGGAATTAAATACAAAATGCACAATGCCGACTTAAGTACAAGAAGACTGTCTCATGTTACTCACTACGTTTTGAACCATTCCTGTGACACTATTTATGGATTCCGATGCTCGACTTTACGTTCACTGCCTCCCTCTGACCTTCTTATTGGCGATGAAACACAGAAATTGCGTCGGAATTAAATACAAAATGCACAATGCCAACTTAAGTACAAGGAAACTGAATCTTCTTACTGTCTATGTTTTGAACCATTCCTGTGACACTAGTTATAGATTCCGAAGCTTCACTTCAGGTTTACTATATCCCTCTGACCTTCTTATAGACGATGAAACACAGAAATTGCATCGGAATTAAATACAAAAGGCACAATGCCGACTTAAGTACAAGAAAACTGACTCTTCTTACTGTCTATGTTTTGAACCACTCCTGTGACACTAGTTATAGTTTCCGATGCTTCACTTCAGGTTTACTGTATCCCTTGGACCTTCTTATTGAAGATGAAACATAAAATTGCATCGGAATTTAATACAAAAGGAAAAATGCCGACTTAAGTACAAGAGGACTGACTCTTCTTAATGTCTATGTTTTGCACCATTCCTGTGACACTAGTTATAGATTCCGATGCTTCACTTTAGGTCTACTGTATCCCTCCGACCTCCTTATTGACGATGAAACTCCGAAATTGCACCAGAATTAAATACAAAAGGCACAGTGACGACTTAAGTACAAGAAAACTGACTCTTCTTACTGTCTATGTTTTGAACCATTCCTGTGACACTAGTTATAGTTTCCGATGCTTCACTTCAGGTTTACTGTATCTCTCGGACCTTCTTGTTGAAGATGAAACATTGAAATTGCATCGGAAATTAATACAAAAGGCACAATGAAGACTTAAGTACAAGAACGCTGACTCTTCTTACTGACTATGATTTGAACCGTTCCTGTGACACTAGTTATAGATTCAGATGCTTCACTTCAGGTTTAATGTATCCCTTTTACCTACATATTGTTGATGAAACACAGAAATTGCATCGGAATTAAATAGAAAAGGCACAATGCCGACTTAGGTACAAGAAGACTGACCCTTTCTAATGTCTATGATTTGAACCATTCCTGTGACACTAGTTCTAGATTCCGATGCTTCACTTGAAGCATTCTGTATCCCTCTGACCGTCTTATTGACGATGAAACACAGAAATTTTATCGGAATTTAATAGAAAAGACACAATGCCAACTTAAGTACAAGAAATCTGACTCTTCTTACTGTCTATGCTTTTAACCATTCCTGTGACACTAGTTAAATATTCCGATGCTTCACTTCAAGCTTACTGTATCCCTCTGACCTTCTTATTGACGATGAAACACAGAAATTGCATCGGAATTAAATACAAAAGGATCAATGCCGTCTTAAGTGCAAGAAGACTGACTCTTCTTACTCTCTATGTTTTGAACCATTCCTGTTACACTAGTTATAGATTCCGATTCTTCACTTCAGGTTTACTGAATCCCGCTGACCCTCTTATTGACGATGAAACACAGAAATTGCATCGGAATTAAATACAATTGGCACAATGCCGACTCAAATACAAGAAGACTGGCTCTTCTTGCTGTCTATGTTATGAACCTTTCCTGTGACACAGGTTGTAGATTCCGATGTTTCACTTCATGTTTACTGTATCCCTAGGACCTTGTCATTGACGACGAAACACAAAAATTGCATCGGAATTAAATACAAAAGGCACAATGCCGACATAAGTACAGGTAAACAGTCTCTTCTTACTGTCTATGTTTTGAACCATTCTTGTGACACTAGTTATTTATTCCGATGCTTCACTTCAGGTTTACTGTATCCCTCTGACCTTCGTATTGACGATGAAACACAGACATTGCATCGGAATTAAATACAAAAGGCACAATGCCGACTCAAATACAAGAAGACTGGCACTTCTTACTGTCTATGTTATGAACCTTTACTGTGACACCGGTTTTAGATTCCGATGTTTCACTTCAGGTTAACAACATCCCTTGGACCTTATCATTGACGACGAAACACAGAAATTGCATCGGAATTAAATACAAAAGGCACAATGCCGACTTAAATACAAGAAAACTGACTCTTCTTACTTTCTATGTTATAACCATTCCTGTGACACTAGTTATAGATTCCGATGCTTCACTTCGGGTATAGTGTATCCCTCTGTCCTTCTTATTGACGATGAAACACAGTAATCTCATCGGAATTAAATACAAAGGGCACAATTCCGTCCTAAGTACAAGAAAACTGACCCTTGTTACTGTCTATGCTTTGAACCATTCCTGTGACACTAGTTATAGATTCCGATGCTTCACTTCAGGTTTTCCGTATCGCTCTGACATTCTTATTCACGATGAAACACAGAAATTGCATCGGAATTAAATAGAAAAGTCACAATGCCGTCTTAAGTACACGAAAACTAGCTCTTTTTATTGTCTATGTTTGATGCATTCCTGTGGCACTAGTTATAGATTCCGATGCTTCACTTCAGGTTTACAGTATCCCTCTGACCTTATATTGACGATGAAACAGAGAAATTGCATCGGAATTAAATACAAAATGCACAATGCCGACTTAAGTACAAGAAGACTGTCTCATGTTACTCACTACGTTTTGAACCATTCCTGTGACACTATTTATGGATTCCGATGCTCGACTTTACGTTCACTGCCTCCCTCTGACCTTCTTATTGGCGATGAAACACAGAAATTGCGTCGGAATTAAATACAAAATGCACAATGCCAACTTAAGTACAAGGAAACTGAATCTTCTTACTGTCTATGTTTTGAACCATTCCTGTGACACTAGTTATAGATTCCGAAGCTTCACTTCAGGTTTACTATATCCCTCTGACCTTCTTATAGACGATGAAACACAGAAATTGCATCGGAATTAAATACAAAAGGCACAATGCCGACTTAAGTACAAGAAAACTGACTCTTCTTACTGTCTATGTTTTGAACCACTCCTGTGACACTAGTTATAGTTTCCGATGCTTCACTTCAGGTTTACTGTATCCCTTGGACCTTCTTATTGAAGATGAAACATAAAATTGCATCGGAATTTAATACAAAAGGAAAAATGCCGACTTAAGTACAAGAGGACTGACTCTTCTTAATGTCTATGTTTTGCACCATTCCTGTGACACTAGTTATAGATTCCGATGCTTCACTTTAGGTCTACTGTATCCCTCCGACCTCCTTATTGACGATGAAACTCCGAAATTGCACCAGAATTAAATACAAAAGGCACAGTGACGACTTAAGTACAAGAAAACTGACTCTTCTTACTGTCTATGCTTTGAACCATTCCTGTGACACTAGCTATAGATTCCGATGCTTCACTTCAGGTTTACTGTATCCCTCTGACCGTCTTATTGACGATAAATCACAAAAATTGCAACGGAATTAAATACAAAAGGCACAATGCCGACTTAAGTACAAGAAAACTGACTCTTCTTACTGTCTATGTTTTAACCATTCCTGTGACACTAGTTATAGATTCCAATGCTTCACTTCAGGTTTACTGTATCCCTCTGTCCTTCTTATTGACGAGGAAACACAGAAATTGCATCGGAATTAAATACAAAAGTTACAATGCCGACTTAAGTACAAGAAAACTGAACCTTCTTACTGTCTATGTTTTGAACCATTCCTGTGACACTTGTTATACATTCCGATGCTTCACTTCAGGTTTACTGTATCCCTCTGACCTTCTTATTGACGATGAAACACAGAAATTTCATCGGAATTAAATACAAAAGGCACAATTCCGTCTTAAGTACAAGAAAACTGACTCTTGTTACTGTCTATGTTTTGAACCATTCCTGTGACACTAATTATAGATTCCGATGCTTCACTTCAGGTTTACCGTATCCCTCTGACCTTCTTATTGATGATGAAACACAGAAATTGCATCGGAATTAAATAGAAAAGGTACAATGCCGACTTAAGTACACGAAAACTGACTCTTCTTATTGTCTATGTTTGAACCATTCCTGTGACACTAGTTATAGATCCCTATGCTTCACTTCAGGTTTACTGTGTTCCTCTGACCTTTACATTGACGATGAAACACAGAAATTGCATCGGAATTAATACAAAACGCACAATGCCGACTTAAGTACTAGATAACTGACTCTTCTTACTGTCTAAGTTTTCAACCATTCCTGTGACACTAGCTATAGATTCCGATGCTTCACTTCAGGTTTACTGTATCCCATGGACCTTCTTATTGACCACGAAACACAGAAATTGCATCGGAATTAAATACAAAAGGCACAATGCCTAACTAAGTACAAGAAAACTGACTCTTCTTACTGTCTATGCTTTGAACCATTCATGTGACACTAGTTATAGATTCCGATGCTTCACTTCAGGTTTAATGTATCCCTTGGACTTTCTTAATGACGACGAAACACAGAATTTGCATCGGAATTAAATTCAAAAGGAACAATGCCAACTTAAGTACAAGAAAACTTATTCTTCTTACTGTCAATGCTTTGAACCATTCCTGTGATACTAGATATATATTCCGATGCTTCACTTCAGGTTTACTGTATCCCTCTGACCTTCTTATTGACGAGGAAACACAGAAATTGCATCGGAATTAAATAGAAACGCCACTATGCCTACTTAAGTTTAAGAAGACTGACTCTTCTTACTGGCTATATTTTGAGCCATTCCTGTGACACTAGTTATAGATTCCGATGCTTGACTTCTGTTTTACAGTATCCCTTGGACCATCTCATTGACGATGAAACACAGAATTGCATCGGAATTAAATACAAAAGGCACAATGCCGACTTAAGTACAAGAAGACTGATCCTTCTTACTGTCTATGTTTTGAACCATTCCTGTCACACTAGTTATGGATTCCGATGCTTCACATCAGGTTTACTGTATCCCACTGACCTTCTTATTGACGAGGAAACACAGAAATTGCATCGGAATTAAATAGAAACGCCACTATGCCTACTTAAGTTTAAGAAGACTGACACTTCTTACTGGCTATACTTTGAACCATTCCTGTGACACTAGTTATAGATTCCGATGCTTGACTTCTGTTTTACTGTATCCCTTGGACCTTCTTATTGACGATGAAACACAGAATTGCATCGGAATTCAATACAAAAGGCACAATGCCGACTTAAGTACAAGAAGACTGACCCTTCTTACTGTCTATGTTTTGAACCATTCCTGTGACACTAGTTATAGATTCCGATGCTTCACTTCAGGTTTACTGTATCCCTCTGACCTTCTTACTGACGAGGAAACACCGAAATTGCATCGGAATTAAATAGAAACGCTACTATGCCTACTTAAGTTTAAGAAGAATGACTCTTCTTACTGGCTATATTTTGAACCATTCCTGTGACACTAGTTATAGATTCTGATGCTTGACTTCTGTTTTACTGTATCCCTCTGACATTCTTATTGACGATGAAACACAGAAATTGCATTGGAATTAAATACAAAAGGCACAATGCCGACTTAAGTACAAGAAGACTGACTCTTCATACTGGCTATATTTTGAACCATTCCTGTGACACTAGTTATAGATTCCGATGCTTGACTTCAGTTTTACTGTATCCCTTGGACCTTCTTATTGACGATGAAACACAGAATTGCATCGGAATTAAATACAAAAGGCACAATGCAGACTTAAGTACAAGAAGACTGACTCTTCTTACTGTCTATGTTTTGAACCATTCCTGTGACACTAGTTATAGATTCCGATGCTTCACTTCAGGTTTACTGTATCCCTCTGACCTTCTTATTGACCAGGAAACACAGAAATTGCATCGGAATTAAATAGAAACGCCACTATGCCTACTTAAGTTTAAGAAGACTCACCGTTCTTACTGGCTATACTTTGAACCATTCCTGTGACACTAGTTATAGATTCCGATGCTTCACTTCAGGTTTACTGCATCCCTTGGACCTTCTTATTGACGATGAAACACAGAAATTGCATCGCAATTAAATACAAAAGGCACAATGCCGACTTAAGTACAAGAAGACTGACTCTTCATACTGGCTATATTTTGAACCATTCCTGTGACACTAGTTATAGATTCCGATGCTTGACTTCAGTTTTACTGTATCCCTTGGACCTTCTTATTGACGACGAAACACAGAATTGCATCGGAATTAAATACAAAAGGCACAATGCAGACTTTAGTACAAGAAAACTGACTCTTCATACTGGCTATATTTTGAACCATTCCTGTGACACTAGTTACAGATTCCGATGCTTGACTTCAGTTTTACTGTATCTCTTGGACCTTCTTATTGACGATGAAACACAGAATTGCATCGGAATTAAATACAAAAGGCACAATGCAGACTTAAGTACAAGAAGACTGACCCTTCTTACTGTCTATGTTTTGAACCATTCCTGTGACACTAGTTATAGATTCCGATGCTTCACTTCAGGTTTACTGTATCCCTCTGACCTCCTTATTGGCGAGGAAACACAGAAATTGCATCGGAATTAAATACAAAAGGCACAATGCCGACTTAAGTACAAGAAGACTGACCCTTCTTACTGTCTATGTTTTGAACCATTCCTGTGACACTAGTTATAGATTCCGATGCTTCACTTCCGGTTTACTGTATCCCTCTGACCTTCGTATTGACGAGGAAACACAGAAATTGCATCGGAATTAAATAGAAACGCCACTATGCCTACTTAAGTTTAAGAAGACTGACTCTTCTTACTGGCTATATTTTGAACCATTCCTGTGACACTAGTTATAGATTCCGATGCTTGACTTCTGTTTTAGTGTATCTCTTTTACCTTCTTATTGACGATGAAACACAGAATTGCATTGGAATTAAATACAAAAGGCACAATGCCGACTTAAGTACAAGAAGACTGACCCTTCTTACTGTCTATGTTTTGAACCATTCATGTGACACTAGTTATAGATTCCGATGCTTCACTTCAGGTTTACTGTATCCCTCTGACCTTCTTATTGACGAGGAAACACAGAAATTGCATCGGAATTAAATAGAAAAGCCACTTTGCAGACTTAAGATTAAGAAGACTGACTCTTCTTACTGGCTATATTTTGAACCATTCCTGTGACACTAGTTATAGATTCCGATGCTTGACTTCTGTTTTACTGTATCCCTTGGACCTTCTTATTGACGATGAAACAAAGAATTGCATCGGAATTAAATACAAAAAGCACAATGCCGACTTAAGTACAAGAAGACTGACCCTTCTTACTGCCTATGTTTTGAACCATTCCTGTGACACTAGTTATAGATTCCGATGCTTCACTTCAGGTTTACTGTATCCCTCTGACCTTCTTATTGACGAGGAAACACAGAAATTGCATCGGAATTAAATAGAAACGCCACTATGCCTACTTAAGTTTAAGAAGACTGACTCTTCTTACTGGCTATATTTTGAAAAATTCCTGTGACACTAGTTATAGATTCCGATGCTTGACTTCTGTTTTACTGTATCCCTCTGAACTTCTTATTGACGATGAAACACAGAAATTGGATCGGAATTAAATACAAAAGGCACAATGTCGTCTTAAGTGCAAGAAGACTGACTCTTCATACTGGCTATATTTTTAACCATTCCTGTGACACTAGTTATAGATTCCGATGCTTGACTTCAGTTTTACTGTATCCCTTGGACCTTCTTATTGACGATGAAACACAGAATTGCATCGGAATTAAATACAAAAGGCACAATGCAGACTTAAGTACAAGAAGACTGACTCTTCATACTGGCTATATTTTGAACCATTCCTGTGACACTAGTTACAGATTCCGATGCTTGACTTCTGTTTTACTGCATCCCTTGGACCTTCTTATTGACGATGAAACACAGAATTGCATCGGAAATAAATACAAAAGGCACAATGCAGACTTAAGTACAAGAAGACTGACCCTTCTTACTCTCTATGTTTTGAACCATTCCTGTGACACTAGTTATAGATTCCGATGCTTCACTTCAGGTTTACTGTATCCCTCTGACCTTCTTATTGACGAGGAAACACAGAAATTTCATCGGAATTAAATAGAAACGCCACTATGCCTACTTAAGTTTAAGAAGACTGACTCATCTTACTGGCTATATTTTGAACCATTCCTGTGACACTAGTTATAGATTCCGATGCTTCACTTCAGGTTTACTGCATCCCTTGGACCTTCTTATTGACGATGAAACACAGAAATTGCATCGCAATTAAATACAAAAGGCACAATGCCGACTTAAGTACAAGAAGACTGACTCTTCATACTGGCTATATTTTGAACCATTCCTGTGACACTAGTTATAGATTCCGATGCTTGACTTCAGTTTTACTGTATCCCTTGGACCTTCTTATTGACGACGAAACACAGAATTGCATCGGAATTAAATACAAAAGGCACAATGCAGACTTTAGTACAAGAAAACTGACTCTTCATACTGGCTATATTTTGAACCATTCCTGTGACACTAGTTACAGATTCCGATGCTCGACTTCAGTTTTACTGTATCCCTTGGACCTTCTTATTGACGATGAAACACAGAATTGCATCGGAATTAAATACAAAAAGCACAAAGCAGACTTAAGTACAAGAAGACTGACCCTTCTTACTGTCTATGTTTTGAACCATTCCTGTGACACTAGTTATAGATTCCGATGCTTCACTTCAGGTTTACTGTATCCCTCTGACCTTCTTATTGACTTGGAAACACAGAAATTGCATCGGAATTAAATACAAAAGGCACAATGCCGACTTAAGTACAAGAAGACTGACCCTTCTTACTGTCTATGTTTTGAACCATTCCTGTGACACTAGTTACAGATTCCGATGCTTCACTTCCGGGTTACTGAATCCCTCTGACCTTCTTATTGACGAGGAAACACAGAAATTGCATCGGAATTAAATAGAAACGCCACTATGCCTACTTAAGTTTAAGAAGACTGACTCTTCTTACTGGCTATATTTTGAACCATTCCTGTGACACTAGTTATAGATTCCGATGCTTGACTTCTGTTTTAGTGTATCCCTTTTACCTTCTTATTGACGATGAAACACAGAATTGCATTGGAATTAAATACAAAAAGCACAATGCCGACTTAAGTACAAGAAGACTGACCCTTCTTACTGTCTATGTTTTGAACCATTCATGTGACACTAATTATAGATTCCGATGCTTCACTTCAGGTTTACTGTATCCCTCTGACCTTCTTATTGAAGAGGAAACACAGAAATTTCATCGGAATTAAATAGAAACGCCGCTATGCCTACTTAAGTTTAAGAAGATTGACTCTTCTTACTGGCTATATTTTGAACCATTCCTGTGGCACTAGTTGTAGATTCCGATGCTTGACTTCTGTTTTACTGTATCCCTTGGACCCTCTTATTGACGATGAAACAAAGAATTGCATCGGAATTAAATACAAAAGGCACAATGCCGACTTAAGTACAAGAAGACTGACCCTTCTTACTGTCTATGTTTTGAGCCATTCCTGTGGCACTAGTTATAGATTCCGATGCTTCACTTCAGGTTTACTGTATCCCTCTGACCTTATTGACGAGGAAACACAGAAATTGCATCGGAATTAAATAGAAATGCCACTATGCCTACTTAAGTTTAAGAAGTCTGACTCTTCTTACTGGCTATATTTTGAACCATTCCTGTGACACTAGTTATAGATTCCGATGCTTGACTTCTGTTTTACTGTATCCCTCTGACCTTCTTATTGACGATGAAACACAGAAATTGCATCGGAATTAAATACAAAAGGCACAATGCCGACTTAAGTGCAAGATGACTGACTCTTCATACTGGCTATATTTTTAACCATTCCTGTGACACTAGTTATAGATTCCGATGCTTGACTTCAGTTTTACTGTATCCCTTGGACCTTCTTATTGACGATGAAACACAGAATTGCATCGGAATCAAATACAAAAGGCACAATGCAGACTTAAGTACAAGAAGACTGACTCTTCATACTGGCTATATTTTGAACCATTCCTGTGACACTAGTTATAGATTCCGATGCTTGACTTCTGTTTTACTGTATCCCTTGGACCTTCTTATTGACGATGAAACACAGAATTGCATCGGAATTAAATACACAAGGCACAACGCAGACTTAAGTACAAGAAGACTGACCCTTCTTACTCTCTATGTTTTGAACCATTCCTGTGACACTAGTTATAGATTCCGATGCTTCACTTCAGGTTTACCGTATCCCTCTGACCTTCTTATTGACGAGGAAACACAGAAATTGCATCGGAATTAAATAGAAACGCCACTATGCCTACTTAAGTTTAAGAAGACTGACTCTTCTTACTGGCTATATTTTGAACCATTCGTGTGACACTAGTTATAGATTCCGATGCTTCACTTCACGTTTACTGCATCCCTTGGACCTTCTTATTGACGATGAAACACAGAAATTGCATCGGAATTAAATACAAAAGGCACAATGCAGACTTAAGTACAAGAAAACTGACCCTTCTTACTGTCTATGTTTTGAACCATTCCTTTGACACTAGTTATAGACTCCGATGCTACACTTCAGGTTTACTGTATCCCTCTGACCTTCTTATTGACGAGGAAACACAGAAATTGCATCGGAATTAAATAGAAACGCCACTATGCCTACTTAAGTTTAAGAAGACTGACTCTTCTTACTGGCTATATTTTGAACAATTCCTGTGACACTAGTTATAGATTCCGATGCTTCACTTCAGGTTTACTGCATCCCTTGGACCTTCTTATTGACGATGAAACACAGAAATTGCATCGGAATTAAATACAAAAGGCACAAAGCCGACTTAAGTACAAGAAGACTGACTCTTCATACTGGCTATATTTTGAACCATTCCTGTGACACTAGTTTTAGATTCCGATGCTTGACTTCTGTTTTACTGTATCCCTTGGACCTTCTAATTGACGATGAAACGCAGAATTGCATCGGAATTAAATACAAAAGGCATAAGGCAGACTTAAGTACAAGAAGACCGACCCTTCTTACTGTCTATGTTTTGAACCATTCCTGTGACACTAGTTATAGATTCCGATGCACCACTTCAGGTTTACTGTATCCCTCTGACCTTCTTATTGACGAGGAAACACAGAAATTGCATCGGAATTAAATAGAAACGCCACTATGCCTACTTAAGTTTAAGAAGACTGACTCTTCTTACTGGCTATATTTTGAACCATTCCTGTGACACTAGTTATAGATTCCGATGCTTCACTTCAGGTTTACTGTATCCCTTGGACCTTCTTATTGACGATGAAACACAGAAATTGCATCGGAATTAAATACAAAAGGCACAATGCCGACTTATGTACAAGAAGACTGACTCTTCATACTGGCTATATTTTGAACCATTCCTGTGACACTAGTTATAGATTCCGATGCTTGACTTCAGTTTTACTGTATCCCTTGGACCTTCTTATTAGCGATGAAACACAGAATTGCATCGGAATTAAATACAAAAGGCACAATGCAGACTTAAGTACAAGAAGACTGGCTCTTCATACTGGCTA
Organism: Schistocerca piceifrons; assembly: GCF_021461385.2. NCBI lineage: Eukaryota > Metazoa > Arthropoda > Insecta > Orthoptera > Acrididae > Schistocerca > Schistocerca piceifrons. The sequence goes on along the minus strand of NW_025727968.1, from coordinate 131,097 downwards.
TATTTTGAACCATTCCTGTGACACTAGTTATAGATTCCGATGCTTGACTTCTGTTTTACTATATCCCTTGGACCTTCTTATTGACGATGAAACACAGAATTGCATCGGAATTAAATACAAAAGGCACAAAGGCGACTTAAGTACAAGAACACTGACCCTTCATAGTGTCTATGTTTTGAACCATTCCTGTGACACTAGTTATAGATTCCGATGCTTCACTTCATATTTACTGTATCCCTCTGACCTTCTTATTGACGAGGAAACACAGAAATTGCATCGGAATTGAATAGAAACGCCACTATGCCTACTTAAGTTTAAGAACACTGATTCTTCATACTGGCTATATTTTGAACCATTCCTGTGACACTAGTTATAGATTCCGATGCTTCACTTCAGGTTTACTGTATCCCTCTGACCTTCTTATTGACGAGGAAACACAGAAATTGCATCGGAATTAAATAGAAACGCCACTATGCCTACTTAAGTTTAAGAAGACTGACTCTTCTTACTGGCTATATTTTGAACCATATCTGTGACACTAGTTATAGATTCCGATGCTTGACTTCTGTTTTACTGTATCCCTTGGACCTTCTTATTGATGATGAAACACAGAATTGCATCGGAGTTAAATACAAAAGGCACAATGCCGACTTAAGTACAAGAAGACTGACCCTTCTTACTGTCTATGTTTTGAACCATACCTGTGACACTAGTTATAGTTTCCGATGCTTCACTTCAGGTTTACTGTATCCCTCTGACCTTCTTATTGACGAGGAAACACAGAAATTGCATCGGAATTAAATAGAAACGCCACTGTACCTACTTAAGTTGAAGAAGACTGACTCTTCCTACTGGGTATATTTTGAACCATTCCTGTGACACTAGTTATAGATTCCGATGCTTGACTTCTGATTTACTGTATCCCTTGGACCTTTTTATTGACGATGAAACACAAAATTGCATCGGAATTAAATACAAAAGGCACAATGCCGACTTAAGTACAAGAAGACTGACCCTTTTTACTGTCTATGTTTTGAACCATTCCTGTGACACTAGTTACAGATTCCGACGCTTCAGTTCAGGTTTACTGTATCCCTCTGACCTTATTATTGACGAGGAAAAACAGAAATTGCATCGGAATTAAATAGAAACGCCACTATGCCTACTTAGGTTTAAGAAGACTGACTCTTCTTACTGGCTATATTTTGAACCATTCCTGTGACACTAGTTACAGATTCCGATGCTTCACTTCTGTTTTACTGTATCCCTTGGACCTTCTTATTGACGATGAAACACAGAATTGCATCGGAATTAAATACAAAAGGCACAATGCAGACTTAAGTACAAGAAGACTGACTCTTCATACTGGCTATATTTTGAACCATTCCTGTGACACTAGTTATAGATTCCGATGCTTGACTTCAGTTTTACTGTATCCCTTGGACCTTCTTATTGACGATGAAACACAGAATTGCATAGGAATTAAATACAAAAGGCACAATGCCGACTTAAGTACAAGAAGACTGACCCTTCTTACTGTCTATGTTTTGAACCATTCCTGTGACACTAGTTACAGATTCCGATGCTTCACTTCAGGTTTACTGTATCCATCTGACCTTCTTATTGACGAGGAAAAACAGAAATTGCATCGGAATTAAATAGAAACGCCACTATGCCTACTTAAGTTTAAGAAGACTGACTCTTCTTACTGGCTATATTTTGAACCATTCCTGTGACACTAGTTACAGATTCCGATGCTTGACTTCTGTTTTACTGTATCCCTTGGACCTTCTTATTGACGATGAAACACAGAATTACATCGGAATTAAATATAAAAGGCACAATGCCGACTTCAGTACAAGAAGACTGACCCTTCTTACTGTCTATGTTTTGAACCATTCCTGTGACACTAGTTATAGATTCCGATGCTTCACTTCAGGTTTACTGTATCCCTCTGACCTTCTTATTGACGAGGAAACACAGAAATTGCATCGGAATTAAATAGAAACGCCACTATTCCTACTTAAGTTTAAGAAGACTGACTCTTCTTACTGGCTATATTTTGAACCATGCCTGTGACACTAGTTATAGATTCCGATGCTTGACTTCTGTTTTACTGTATCCCGTGGACCTTCTTATTGACGATGAAACACAGAATTGCATCGGAATTAAATACAAAAGGCACAATGCCGACTTAAGTACAAGAAGACTGACCCTTCTTACTGTCTATGTTTTGAACCATTCCTGTGACACTAGTTTTAGATTCCGATGCTTCACTTCAGGTTTACTGTATCCCTCTGACCTTCTTATTGACGAGGAAACACAGAAATTGCATCGGAATTAAATAGAAACGCCACTATGCCTACCTAAGTTTAAGAAGACTGATTCTTCTTACTGGCTATATTTTGAACCATTCCTGTGATACTAGTTATAGATTCCGATGCTTGACTTCTGTTTTACTGTATCCCTTGGACCTTGTTATTGACGATGAAGCACAGAATTGCATCGGAATTAAATACAAAAGGCACAAGGCAGACTTAAGTACAAGAAGACTGACCCTTCTTACTGTCTATGTTTTGAACCATTCCTGTGACACTAGTTCTAGATTCCGATGCTTCACTTCAGGTTTACTGTATCCCTTGGACCTTCTTATTGACGATGAAACACAGAAATTGCATCGGAATTAAATACAAAAGGCACAATGCCGACTTAAGTACAGGAAGACTGACTCTTCATACTGGCTATATTTTGAACCATTCCTGTGACACTAGTTATAGATTCCGATGCTTGACTTCAGTTTTACTGTATCCCTTGGACCTTCTTATTGACGATGAAACACAGAATTGCATTGGAATTAAGTACAAAAGGCACAATGCAGACTTAAGTACAAGAAGACTGACTCTTCATACTGGCTATATTTTGAACCATTCCTGTGACACTAGTTATAGATTCCGATGCTTGACTTCTGTTTTACTGTATCCCTTGGACCTTCTTATTGACGATGAAACACAGAATTGCATCGGAATTAATACAAAAGGCACAATGCCGACTTAAGTACAAGAAGACTGACCCATCTTACTGTCTATGTTTTGAACCATTCCTGTGACACTAGTTATAGATTCCGATGCTTCACTTCATATTTACTGTATCCCTCTGACCTTCTTATTGACGAGGAAACACCGAAATTGCATCGGAATTAAATAGAAACGCCACTATGCCTACTTAAGTTTAAGAAGACTGACTCTTCATACTGGCTATATTTTGAACCATTCCTGTGACACTAGTTACAGATTTCGATGCTTCACTTCAGGTTTACTGGATCCCTCTGACCTTCTTATTGACGAGGAAACACAGAAATTGCATCGGAATTAAATAGAAACGCCACTATTCCTACTTAAGTTTAAGAAGACTGACTCTTCTTACTGGCTATATTTTGAATCATTTCTGTGACACTAGTTATAGATTCCGATGCTTGACTTCTGTTTTACTGTATCCCTTGGACCTCCTTATTGACGATGAAACACAGAATTTCATCGGAATTAAATACAAAAGGCACAATGCCGACTTAAGTACAAGAAGACTGACCCTTCTTACTGTCTATGTTTTGAACCATACCTGTGAAACTAGTTATAGATTCCGATGCTTCACTTCAGGTTTACTGTATCCCTCTGACCTTCTTATTGACGATGAAACACAGAAATTGCATCGGAATTAAATAGAAACGCCGCTATGCCTACTTAAGTTTAAGAAGACTGACTCTTCTTACTGGCTATATTTTGAACCATTCCTGTGACACTAGTTATAGATTCCGATGCTTGACTTCTGTTTTACTGTATCCCTTGGACCCTCTTATTGACGATGAAACACAGATTTGCATCGGAATTAAATACAAAAGGCACAATGCCGACTTAAGTACAAGAAGACTGACCCTTTTTACTGTCTATGTTTTGAACCATTCCTGTGACACTAGTTACAGATTCCGATGCTTCACTTCAGGTTTACTGTATCCCTCTGACCTTCTTATTGACGAGGAAAAACAGAAATTGCATCGGAATTAAATAGAAACGCCACTATGCCTACTTAAGTTTAAGAAGACTGACTCTTCTTACTGGCTATATTTTGAACCATTCCTGTGACACTAGTTACAGATTCCGATGCTTGACTTCTGCTTTACTGTATCCCTTGGACCATCTTATTGACGATGAAACACAGAATTACATCGGAATTAAATACAAAAGGCACATTGCCGACTTAAGTACAAGAAGACTGACCCTTCTTACTGTCTATGTTTTGAACCATTCCTGTGACACTAGTTATAGATTCCGATGCTTCACTTCAGGTTTACTGTATCCCTCTGACCTTCTTATTGACGAGGAAACACAGAAATTGCATCGGAATTAAATAGAAACGCCACTATGCCTACTTAAGTTTAAGAAGACTGACTCATCTTACTGGCTATATTTTGAACCATTCCTGTGACACTAGTTATAGATTCCGATGCTTGACTTCTGTTTTACTGTATCCCTTGGACCTTCTTATTGACAATGAAACACAGAATTGCATCGGAATGAAATACAAAAGGCACAATGCCGACTTAAGTACAAGAAGACTGACCCTTCTTGCTGTCTATGTTTTGAACCATTCCTGTGACACTAGTTATAGATTCCGATGCTTCACTTCTGGTTTACTGTATCCCTCTGACCTTCTTATTGACGAGGAAACACAGAAATTGCATCGGAATTAAATAGAAACGCCACAATGCCTACTTAAGTTTAAGAAGACTGACTCTTCTTACTGGCTATATTTTGAACCATTCCTGTGATACTAGTTATAGATTCCGATGCTTGACTTCTGTTTTACTGTATCCCTTGGACCTTCTTATTGACGATGAAACACAGAATTACATCGGTATTAAATACAAAAGGCACAATGCCGACTTAAGTACAAGAAGACTGACCGTTCTTACTGTCTATGTTTGAACCATTCCTGTGACACTAGTTTTAGATTCCGATGCTTCACTTCACGTTTACTGTATCCCTCTGACCTTCTTATTGACGAGGAAACACAGAAATTTAATCGGAATTAAATAGAAACGTCACTATGCCTACTTAAGTTTAAGAAGACTGACTCTTCTTACTGGCAATATTTTGAACCATTCCTGTGACACTAGTTATAGATTCCGATGCTTGACTTCTGTTTTACTGTATCCCTTGGACCTTCTTATTGACGATGAAACATAGAATTGCATCGGAATTAAATACAAAAGGCACAATGCCGACTTAAGTACAAGAACACTGACCCTTCTTACTGTCTATATTTTGAACCATTCCTGTGACACTAGTTATAGATTACGATGCTTCACTTCAGGTTTACTGTATCCCTCTGACCTTCTTATTGACGAGGAAACACAGAAATTGCATCGGAATTAAATAGAAACGCCACTGTGCTTACTTAAGTTTAAGAAGACTGACTCTTCTTACTGACTATTTTTTGAACCATTCCTGTGACACTAGTTATAGATTCCGATGCTTCACTTCAGGTTTACTGCATCCCTTGGACCTACATATTGACGATGAAACACAGAAATTGCATCGGAATTAAATACAAAAGGCACAATGCAGACTTAAGTACAAGAAGACTGACCCTTCTTACTGTCTATGTTTTGAACCATTCCTGTGACACTAGTTATAGATTCCGATGCTTGACTTCAGTTTTACTGTATCCCTTGGACCTTCTTATTGACGATGAAACACAGAATTGCATCGGAATTAAATACAAAAGGCACAATGCAGACTTAAGTACAAGAAGACTGATCCTTCTTACTGTCTATGTTTTGAACCATTCCTGTGACACTAGTTATAGATTCCGATGATTCACTTCAGGTTTACTGTATCACTCTGACCTTCTTATTGACGAGGAAACACAGAAATTGCATCGGAATTAAATAGAAACGCCACTATGCCTACTTAATTTTAAGAAGACTGACTCTTCTTACTGGCTATATTTTGAACCATTCCTGTGACACTAGTTATAGATTCCGATGCTTCACTTCAGGTTTACTGCATCCCTTGGACCTTCTTATTGACGATGGAACACAGAAATTGCATCGTAATTAAATACAAAAGGCACAATGCCGACTTAAGTACAAGAAGACTGACTCTTCATACTGGCTATATTTTGAACCATTCCTGTGACACTAGTTATAGATTCCGATGCTTGACTTCTGTTTTAGTGTATCCCTTTTACCTTCTTATTGACGATGAAACACAGAATAGCATTGGAATTAAATACAAAAGGCACAATGCCGACTTAAGTACAAGAAGACTGACCCTTCTTACTGTCTATGTTTTGAACCATTCATGTGACACTAGTTATAGATTCCGATGCTTCACTTCAGGTTTACTGTATCCCTCTGACCTTCTTATTGAAGAGGAAACACAGAAATTTCATCGGAATTAAATAGAAACGCCACTATGCCTACTTAAGTTTAAGAAGACTGACTCTTCTTACTGGCTATATTTTGAACCATTCCTGTGACACTAGTTGTAGATTCCGATGCTTGACTTCTGTTTTACTGTATCCCTTGGACCCTCTTATTGACGATGAAACAAAGAATTGCATCGGAATTAAATACAAAAGGCACAATGCCGACTTAAGTACAAGAAGACTGACCCTTCTTACTGTCTATGTTTTGAGCCATTCCTGTGGCACTAGTTATAGATTCCGATGCTTCACTTGAGGTTTACTGTATCCCTCTGACCTTATTGACGAGGAAACACAGAAATTGCATCGGAATTAAATAGAAATGCCACTATTCCTACTTAAGATTAAGAAGACTGACTCTTCTTACTGGCTATATTTTGAACCATTCCTGTGACACTAGTTATAGATTCCGATGCTTGACTTCTGTTTTACTGTATCCCTCTGACCTTCTTATTGACGATGAAACACAGAAATTGCATCGGAATTAAATACAAAAGGCACAATGCCGACTTAAGTGCAAGAAGACTGACTCTTCATACTGGCTATAATTTTAACCATTCCTGTGACACTAGTTATAGATTCCGATGCTTGACTTCAGTTTTACTGTATCCCTTGGACCTTCTTATTGACGATGAAACACAGAATTGCATCGGAATCAAATACAAAAGGCACAATGCAGACTTAAGTACAAAAAGACTGACTCTTCATACTGGCTATATTTTGAACCATTCCTGTGACACTAGTTATAGATTCCGATGCTTGACTTCTGTTTTACTGTATCCCTTGGACCTTCTTATTGACGATGAAACACAGAATTGCATCGGAATTAAATACACAAGGCACAACGCAGACTTAAGTACAAGAAGACTGACCCTTCTTACTCTCTATGTTTTGAACCATTCCTGTGACACTAGTTATAGATTCCGATGCTTCACTTCAGGTTTACTGTATCCCTCTGACCTTCTTATTGACGAGGAAACACAGAAATTGCATCGGAATTAAATAGAAACGCCACTATGCCTACTTAAGTTTAAGAAGACTGACTCTTCTTACTGGCTATATTTTGAACCATTCGTGTGACACTAGTTATAGATTCCGATGTTTCACTTCACGTTTACTGCATCCCTTGGACCTTCTTATTGACGATGAAACACAGAAATTGCATCGGAATTAAATACAAAAGGCACAATGCAGACTTAAGTACAAGAAAACTGACCCTTCTTACTGTCTGTGTTTTGAACCATTCCTTTGACACTAGTTATAGACTCCGATGCTACACTTCAGGTTTACTGTATCCCTCTGACCTTCTTATTGACGAGGAAACACAGAAATTCCATCGGAATTAACTAGAAACGCCACTATGCCTACTTAAGTTTAAGAAGACTGACTCTTCTTACTGGCTATATTTTGAACAATTCCTGTGACACTAGTTATAGATTCCGATGTTTCACTTCAGGTTTACTGCATCCCTTGGACCTTCTTATTGACGATGAAACACAGAAATTGCATCGGAATTAAATACAAAAGGCACAAAGCCGACTTAAGTACAAGAAGACTGACTCTTCATACTGGCTATATTTTGAACCATTCCTGTGACACTAGTTTTAGATTCCGATGCTTGACTTCTGTTTTACTGTATCCCTTGGACCATCTAATTGACGATGAAACGCAGAATTGCATCGGAATTAAATACAAAAGGCACAAGGCAGACTTAAGTACAAGAAGACCGACCCTTCTTACTGTCTATGTTTTGAACCATTCCTGTGACACTAGTTATAGATTCCGATGCATCACTTCAGGTTTACTGTATCCCTCTGACCTTCTTATTGACGAGGAAACACAGAAATTGCATCGGAATTAAATAGAAACGCCACTATGCCTACTTAAGTTTAAGAAGACTGACTCTTCTTACTGGCTATATTTTGAACCATTCCTGTGACACTAGTTATAGATTCCGATGCTTCACTTCAGGTTTACTGTATCCCTTGGACCTTCTTATTGACGATGAAACACAGAAATTGCATCGGAATTAAATACAAAAGGCACAATGCCGACTTATGTACAAGAAGACTGACTCTTCATACTGGCTATATTTTGAACCATTCCTGTGACACTAGTTATAGATTCCGATGCTTGACTTCAGTTTTACTGTATCCCTTGGACCTTCTTATTAGCGATGAAACACAGAATTGCATCGGAATTAAATACAAAAGGCACAATGCAGACTTAAGTACAAGAAGACTGGCTCTTCATACTGGCTATATTTTGAACCATTCCTGTGACACTAGTTATAGATTCCGATGCTTCACTTCAGGTTTACTGTATCCCTCTGACCTTCTTATTGACGAGGAAACACAGAAATTGCATCGGAATTAAATAGAAACGCCACTATGCCTACTTAAGTTTAAGAAGACTGACTCTTCTTCCTGGCTATATTTTGAACCATATCTGTGACACTAGTTATAGATTCCGATGCTTGACTTCTGTTTTACTGTATCCCTTGGACCTTCTTATTGATGATGAAACACAGAATTGCATCGGAGTTAAATACAAAAGGCATAATGCCGACTTAAGTACAAGAAGACTGACCCTTCTTACTGTCTATGTTTTGAACCATACCTGTGACACTAGTTATAGATTCCGATGCTTCACTTCAGGTTTACTGTATCCCTCTGACCTTCTTATTGACGAGGAAACACAGAAATTGCATCGGAATTAAATAGAAACGCCACTGTACCTACTTAAGTTGAAGAAGACTGACTCTTCTTACTGGGTATATTTTGAACCATTCCTGTGACACTAGTTATAGATTCCGATGCTTGACTTCTGATTTACTGTATCCCTTGGACCTTCTTATTGACGATGAAACACAAAATTGCATCGGAATTAAATACAAAAGGCACAATGCCGACTTAAGTACAAGAAGACTGACCCTTTTTACTGTCTATGTTTTGAACCATTCCTGTGACACTAGTTACAGATTCCGATGCTTCAGTTCAGGTTTACTGTATCCCTCTGACCTTATTATTGACGAGGAAAAACAGAAATTGCATCGGAATTAAATAGAAACGCCACTATGCCTACTTAGGTTTAAGAAGACTGACTCTTCTTACTGGCTATATTTTGAACCATTCCTGTGACACTAGTTACAGATTCCGATGCTTCACTTCTGTTTTACTGTATCCCTTGGACCTTCTTATTGACGATGAAACACAGAATTGCATCGGAATTAAATACAAAAGGCACAATGCAGACTTAAGTACAAGAAGACTGACTCTTCATACTGGCTATATTTTGAACCATTCCTGTGACACTAGTTATAGATTCCGATGCTTGACTTCAGTTTTACTGTATCCCTTGGACCTTCTTATTGACGATGAAACACAGAATTGCATCGGAATTAAATACAAAAGGCACAATGCCGACTTAAGTACAAGAAGACTGACCCTTCTTACTGTCTATGTTTTGAACCATTCCTGTGACACTAGTTACAGATTCCGATGCTTCACTTCAGGTTTACTGTATCCCTCTGACCTTCTTATTGACGAGGAAAAACAGAAATTGCATCGGAATTAAATAGAAACGCCACTATGCCTACGTAAGTTTAAGAAGACTGACTCTTCTTACTGGCTATATTTTGAACCATTCCTGTGACACTAGTTACAGATTCCGATGCTTGACTTCTGTTTTACTGTATCCCTTGGACCTTCTTATTGACGATGAAACACAGAATTACATCGGAATTAAATACAAAAGGCACAATGCCGACTTAAGTACAAGAAGACTGACCCTTCTTACTGTCTATGTTTTGAACCATTCCTGTGACACTAGTTATAGATTCCGATGCTTCACTTCAGGTTTACTGTATCCCTCTGACCTTCTTATTGACGAGGAAACACAGAAATTGCATCGGAATTAAATAGAAACGCCACTATTCCTACTTAAGTTTAAGAAGACTGACTCTTCTTACTGGCTATATTTTGAACCATGCCTGTGACACTAGTTATAGATTCCGATGCTTGACTTCTGTTTTACTGTATCCCGTGGACCTTCTTATTGACGATGAAACACAGAATTGCATCGGAATTAAATACAAAAGGCACAATGCCGACTTAAGTACAAGAAGACTGACCCCTCTTACTGTCTATGTTTTGAACCATTCCTGTGACACTAGTTTTAGATTCCAATGCTTCACTTCAGGTTTACTGTATCCCTCTGACCTTCTTATTGACGAGGAAACACAGAAATTGCATCGGAATTAAATAGAAACGCCACTATGCCTACCTAAGTTTAAGAAGACTGATTCTTCTTACTGGCTATATTTTGAACCATTCCTGTGATACTAGTTATAGATTCCGATGCTTGACTTCTGTTTTACTGTATCCCTTGGACCTTCTTATTGACGATGAAACACAGAATTGCATCGGAATTAAATACAAAAGGCACAAGGCAGACTTAAGTACAAGAAGACTGACCCTTCTTACTGTCTATGTTTTGAACCATTCCTGTGACACTAGTTCTAGATTCCGATGCTTGACTTCTGTTTTACTGTATCCCTTGGACCTTCTTATTGACGATGAAACACAGAATTGCATTGGAATTAAGTACAAAAGGCACAATGCAGACTTAAGTACAAGAATACTGACTCTTCATACTGGCTATATTTTGAACCACTCCTGTGACACTAGTTATAGATTCCGATGCTTGACTTCTGTTTTACTGTATCCCTTGGACCTTCTTATTGACGATGAAACACAGAATTGCATCGGATTTAATACAAAAGGCACAATGCCGACTTAAGTACAAGAAGACTGACCCATCTTACTGTCTATGTTTTGAACCATTCCTGTGACACTAGTTATAGATTCCGATGCTTCACTTCATATTTACTGTATCCCTCTGACCTTCTTATTGACGAGGAAACACAGAAATTGCATCGGAATTAAATAGAAACGCCACTATGCCTACTTAAGTTTAAGAAGACTGACTCTTCATACTGGCTATATTTTGAACCATTCCTGTGACACTAGTTACAGATTCCGATGCTTCACTTCAGGTTTACTGGATCCCTCTGACCTTCGTATTGACGAGGAAACACAGAAATTGCATCGGAATTAAATAGAAACGCCACTATTCCTACTTAAGTTTAAGAAGACTGACTCTTCTTACTGGCTATATTTTGAATCATTTCTGTGACACTAGTTATAGATTCCGATGCTTGACTTCTGTTTTACTGTATCCCTTGGACCTTCTTATTGACGATGAAACACAGAATTTCATCGGAATTAAATACAAAAGGCACAATGCCGACTTAAGTACAAGAAGACTGACCCTTCTTACTGTCTATGTTTTGAACCATACCTGTGAAACTAGTTATAGATTCCGATGCTTCACTTCAGGTTTACTGTATCCCTCTGACCTTCTTATTGACGAGGAAACACAGAAATTGCATCGGAATTAAATAGAAACGCCACTATGCCTACTTAAGTTTAAGAAGACTGACTCTTCTTACTGGCTATATTTTGAACCATTCCTGTGACACTAGTTATAGATTCCGATGCTTGACTTCTGTTTTACTGTATCCCTTGGACCCTCTTATTGACGATGAAACACAGATTTGCATCGGAATTAAATACAAAAGGCACAATGCCGACTTAAGTACAAGAAGACTGACCCTTTTTACTGTCTATGTTCTGAACCATTCCTGTGACACTAGTTACAGATTCCGATGCTTCACTTCAGGTTTACTGTATCCCTCTGACCTTCTTATTGACGAGGAAAAACAGAAATTGCATCGGAATTAAATTGAAACGCCACTATGCCTACTTAAGTTTAAGAAGACTGACTCTTCTTACTGGCTATATTTTGAACCATTCCTGTGACACTAGTTACAGATTCCGATGCTTGACTTCTGCTTTACTGTATCCCTTGGACCATCTTATTGACGATGAAACACAGAATTACATCGGAATTAAATACAAAAGGCACAATGCCGACTTAAGTACAAGAAGACTGACCCTTCTTACTGTCTATGTTTTGAACCATTCCTGTGACACTAGTTATAGATTCCGATGCTTCACTTCAGGTTTACTGTATACCTCTGACCTTCTTATTGACGAGGAAACACAGAAATTGCATCGGAATTAAATAGAAACGCCACTATGCCTACTTAAGTTTAAGAAGACTGACTCATCTTACTGGCTATATTTTGAACCATTCCTGTGACACTAGTTATAGATTCCGATGCTTGACTTCTGTTTTACTGTATCCCTTGGACCTTCTTATTGACAATGAAACACAGAATTGCATCGGAATGAAATACAAAAGGCACAATGCCGACTTAAGTACGAGAAGACTGACCCTTCTTGCTGTCTATGTTTTGAACCATTCCTGTGACACTAGTTATAGATTCCGATGCTTCACTTCAGGTTTACTGTATCCCTCTGACCTTCTTATTGACGAGGAAACACAGAAATTGCATCGGAATTAAATAGAAACGCCACAATGCCTACTTAAGTTTAAGAAGACTGACTCTTCTTACTGGCTATATTTTGAACCATTCCTGTGATACTAGTTATAGATTCCGATGCTTGACTTCTGTTTTACTGTATCCCTTGGACCTTCTTATTAACGATGAAACACAGAATTACATCGGAATTAAATACAAAAGGCACAATGCCGACTTAAGTACAAGAAGACTGACCGTTCTTACTGTCTATGTTTGAACCATTCCTGTGACACTAGTTTTAGATTCCGATGCTTCACTTCAGGTTTACTGTATCCCTCTGACCTTCTTATTGACGAGGAAACACAGAAATTTAATCGGAATTAAATAGAAACGTCACTATGCCTACTTAAGTTTAAGAAGACTGACTCTTCTTACTGGCTATATTTTGATCCATTCCTGTGACACTAGTTATAGATTCCGATGCTTGACTTCTGTTTTACTGTATCCCTTGGACCTTCTTATTGACGATGAAACACAGAATTGCATCGGAATTAAATACAAAAGGCACAATGCCGACTTAAGTACAAGAACACTGACCCTTCTTACTGTCTATGTTTTGAACCATTCCTGTGACACTAGTTATAGATTACGATGCTTCACTTCAGGTTTACTGTATCCCTCTGACCTTCTTATTGACGAATAAACACAGAAATTGCATCGGAATTAAATAGAAACGCCACTGTGCTTACTTAAGTTTAAGAAGACTGACTCTTCTTACTGACTATATTTTGAACCATTCCTGTGACACTAGTTATAGATTCCGATGCTTGACTTCTGTTTTACTGTATCCCTTGGACCCTCTTATTGACGATGAAACACAGATTTGCATCGGAATTAAATACAAAAGGCACAATGCCGACTTAAGTACAAGAAGACTGACCCTTTTTACTGTCTATGTTTTGAACCATTCCTGTGACACTAGTTACAGATTCCGATGCTTCACTTCAGGTTTACTGTATCCCTCTGACCTTCTTATTGACGAGGAAAAACAGAAATTGCATCGGAATTAAATAGAAACGCCACTATGCCTACTTAAGTTTAAGAAGACTGACTCTTCTTACTGGCTATATTTTGAACCATTCCTGTGACACTAGTTACAGATTCCGATGCTTGACTTCTGCTTTACTGTATCCCTTGGACCATCTTATTGACGATGAAACACAGAATTACATCGGAATTAAATACAAAAGGCACAATGCCGACTTAAGTACAAGAAGACTGACCCTTCTTACTGTCTATGTTTTGAACCATTCCTGTGACACTAGTTATAGATTCCGATGCTTCACTTCAGGTTTACTGTATCCCTCTGACCTTCTTATTGACGAGGAAACACAGAAATTGCATCGGAATTAAATAGAAACGCCACTATGCCTACTTAAGTTTAAGAAGACTGACTCATCTTACTGGCTATATTTTGAACCATTCCTGTGACACTAGTTATAGATTCCGATGCTTGACTTCTGTTTTACTGTATCCCTTGGACCTTCTTATTGACAATGAAACACAGAATTGCATCGGAATGAAATACAAAAGGCACAATGCCGACTTAAGTACGAGAAGACTGACCCTTCTTGCTGTCTATGTTTTGAACCATTCCTGTGACACTAGTTATAGATTCCGATGCTTCACTTCAGGTTTACTGTATCCCTCTGACCTTCTTATTGACGAGGAAACACAGAAATTGCATCGGAATTAATTAGAAACGCCACAATGCCTACTTAAGTTTAAGAAGACTGACTCTTCTTACTGGCTATATTTTGAACCATTCCTGTGACACTAGTTACAGATTCCGATGCTTGACTTCTGTTTTACTGTATCCCTTGGACCTTCTTATTGACGATGAAACACAGAATTACATCGGAATTAAATACAAAAGGCACAATGCCGACTTCAGTACAAGAAGACTGACCCTTCTTACTGTCTATGTTTTGAACCATTCCTGTGACACTAGTTATAGATTCCGATGCTTCACTTCAGGTTTACTGTATCCCTCTGACCTTCTTATTGACGAGGAAACACAGAAATTGCATCGGAATTAAATAGAAACGCCACTATTCCTACTTAAGTTTAAGAAGACTGACTCTTCTTACTGGCTATATTTTGAACCATGCCTGTGACACTAGTTATAGATTCCGATGCTTGACTTCTGTTTTACTGTATCCCGTGGACCTTCTTATTGACGATGAAACACAGAATTGCATCGGAATTAAATACAAAAGGCACAATGCCGACTTAAGTACAAGAAGACTGACCCTTCTTACTGTCTATGTTTTGAACCATTCCTGTGACACTAGTTTTAGATTCCGATGCTTCACTTCAGGTTTACTGTATCCCTCTGACCTTCTTATTGACGAGGAAACACAGAAATTGCATCGGAATTAAATAGAAACGCCACTATGCCTACCTAAGTTTAAGAAGACTGATTCTTCTTACTGGCTATATTTTGAACCATTCCTGTGATACTAGTTATAGATTCCGATGCTTGACTTCTGTTTTACTGTATCCCTTGGACCTTGTTATTGACGATGAAACACAGAATTGCATCGGAATTAAATACAAAAGGCACAAGGCAGACTTAAGTACAAGAAGACTGACCCTTCTTACTGTCTATGTTTTGAACCATTCCTGTGACACTAGTTCTAGATTCCGATGCTTCACTTCAGGTTTACTGTATCCCTTGGACCTTCTTATTGACGATGAAACACAGAAATTGCATCGGAATTAAATACAAAAGGCACAATGCCGACTTAAGTACAGGAAGACTGACTCTTCATACTGGCTATATTTTGAACCATTCCTGTGACACTAGTTATAGATTCCGATGCTTGACTTCAGTTTTACTGTATCCCTTGGACCTTCTTAATGACGATGAAACACAGAATTGCATTGGAATTAAGTACAAAAGGCACAATGCAGACTTAAGTACAAGAAGACTGACTCTTCATACTGGCTATATTTTGAACCATTCCTGTGACACTAGTTATAGATTCCGATGCTTGACTTCTGTTTTACTGTATCCCTTGGACCTTCTTATTGACGATGAAACACAGAATTGCATCGGAATTAATACAAAAGGCACAATGCCGACTTAAGTACAAGAAGACTGACCCATCTTACTGTCTATGTTTTGAACCATTCCTGTGACACTAGTTATAGATTCCGATGCTTCACTTCATATTTACTGTATCCCTCTGACCTTCTTATTGACGAGGAAACACCGAAATTGCATCGGAATTAAATAGAAACGCCACTATGCCTACTTAAGTTTAAGAAGACTGACTCTTCATACTGGCTATATTTTGAACCATTCCTGTGACACTAGTTACAGATTTCGATGCTTCACTTCAGGTTTACTGGATCCCTCTGACCTTCTTATTGACGAGGAAACACAGAAATTGCATCGGAATTAAATAGAAACGCCACTATTCCTACTTAAGTTTAAGAAGACTGACTCTTCTTACTGGCTATATTTTGAATCATTTCTGTGACACTAGTTATAGATTCCGATGCTTGACTTCTGTTTTACTGTATCCCTTGGACCTCCTTATTGACGATGAAACACAGAATTTCATCGGAATTAAATACAAAAGGCACAATGCCGACTTAAGTACAAGAAGACTGACCCTTCTTACTGTCTATGTTTTGAACCATACCTGTGAAACTAGTTATAGATTCCGATGCTTCACTTCAGGTTTACTGTATCCCTCTGACCTTCTTATTGACGATGAAACACAGAAATTGCATCGGAATTAAATAGAAACGCCACTATGCCTACTTAAGTTTAAGAAGACTGACTCTTCTTACTGGCTATATTTTGAACCATTCCTGTGACACTAGTTATAGATTCCGATGCTTGACTTCTGTTTTACTGTATCCCTTGGACCCTCTTATTGACGATGAAACACAGATTTGCATCGGAATTAAATACAAAAGGCACAATGCCGACTTAAGTACAAGAAGACTGACCCTTCTTACTGTCTATGTTTTGAACCATTCCTGTGACACTAGTTATAGATTCCGATGCTTCACTTCAGGTTTACTGTATCCCTCTGACCTTCTTATTGACGATGAAACACAGAAATTGCTTCGGAATTAAATACAAAAGGCACAATGCCGACTTAAGTACAATAAAACTCACTCATCTTACTGTCTATGTTTTGAACCATTCATGTGACACTCGATATAGATTCCGATGCTTTACTTCAGGTTTACTGTATCCCTCTGACCTTCTTATTGACGATGAAACACAGAAATTGCTTCGGAATTAAATACAAAAGGCACAATGCCGACTTAAGTACAAGATAACTGACTCTTCTTACTGTCAATGTTTTGAACCATTCCTGTGACACTAGTTATAGATTCCGATGCTTCACTTCAGGTTTACTGTATCCCTCCGACCTTCTTATAGACGATGAAACATAGAAATTGCATCGGAATTAAATAGAAAAGGCACATTGCCGACTTAGCTTTAAGAAGACTGACTCTTCTTACTGGCTATATTTTGAACCATTCCTGTGACACTAGTTACAGATTCCGATGCTTCACTTCTGTTTTACTGTATCCCTTGGACCTTCTTATTGACGATGAAACACAGAATTGCATCGGAATTAAATACAAAAGGCACAATGCAGACTTAAGTACAAGAAGACTGACTCTTCATACTGGCTATATTTTGAACCATTCCTGTGACACTAGTTATAGATTCCGATGCTTGACTTCAGTTTTACTGTATCCCTTGGACCTTCTTAATGACGATGAAACACAGAATTGCATCGGAATTAAATACAAAAGGCACAATGCCGACTTAAGTACAAGAAGACTGACCCTTCTTACTGTCTATGTTTTGAACCATTCCTGTGACACTAGTTACAGATTCCGATGCTTCACTTCAGGTTTACTGTATCCCTCTGACCTTCTTATTGACGAGGAAAAACAGAAATTGCATCGGAATTAAATAGAAACGCCACTATGCCTACTTAAGTTTAAGAAGACTGACTCTTCTTACTGGCTATATTTTGAACCATTCCTGTGACACTAGTTACAGATTCCGATGCTTGACTTCTGTTTTACTGTATCCCTTGGACCTTCTTATTGACGATGAAACACAGAATTACATCGGAATTAAATACAAAAGGCACAATGCCGACTTAAGTACAAGAACACTGACCCTTCTTACTGTCTATATTTTGAACCATTCCTGTGACACTAGTTATAGATTACGATGCTTCACTTCAGGTTTACTGTATCCCTCTGACCTTCTTATTGACGAGGAAACACAGAAATTGCATCGGAATTAAATAGAAACGCCACTGTGCTTACTTAAGTTTAAGAAGACTGACTCTTCTTACTGACTATTTTTTGAACCATTCCTGTGACACTAGTTATAGATTCCGATGCTTCACTTCAGGTTTACTGCATCCCTTGGACCTACATATTGACGATGAAACACAGAAATTGCATCGGAATTAAATACAAAAGGCACAATGCAGACTTAAGTACAAGAAGACTGACCCTTCTTACTGTCTATGTTTTGAACCATTCCTGTGACACTAGTTATAGATTCCGATGCTTGACTTCAGTTTTACTGTATCCCTTGGACCTTCTTATTGACGATGAAACACAGAATTGCATCGGAATTAAATACAAAAGGCACAATGCAGACTTAAGTACAAGAAGACTGATCCTTCTTACTGTCTATGTTTTGAACCATTCCTGTGACACTAGTTATAGATTCCGATGTTTCACTTCAGGTTTACTGTATCACTCTGACCTTCTTATTGACGAGGAAACACAGAAATTGCATCGGAATTAAATAGAAACGCCACTATGCCTACTTAATTTTAAGAAAACTGACTCTTCTTACTGGCTATATTTTGAACCATTCCTGTGACACTAGTTATAGATTCCGATGCTTCACTTCAGGTTTACTGCATCCCTTGGACCTTCTTATTGACGATGGAACACAGAAATTGCATCGTAATTAAATACAAAAGGCACAATGCCGACTTAAGTACAAGAAGACTGACTCTTCATACTGGCTATATTTTGAACCATTCCTGTGACACTAGTTATAGATTCCGATGCTTGACTTCTGTTTTAGTGTATCCCTTTTACCTTCTTATTGACGATGAAACACAGAATTGCATTGGAATTAAATACAAAAGGCACAATGCCGACTTAAGTACAAGAAGACTGACCCTTCTTACTGTCTATGTTTTGAACCATTCATGTGACACTAGTTATAGATTCCGATGCTTCACTTCAGGTTTACTGTATCCCTCTGACCTTCTTATTGAAGAGGAAACACAGAAATTTCATTGGAATTAAATAGAAACGCCACTATGCCTACTTAAGTTTAAGAAGACTGACTCTTCTTACTGGCTATATTTTGAACCATTCCTGTGACACTAGTTGTAGATTCCGATGCTTGACTTCTGTTTTACTGTATCCCTTGGACCCTCTTATTGACGATGAAACAAAGAATTGCATCGGAATTAAATACAAAAGGCACAATGCCGACTTAAGTACAAGAAGACTGACCCTTCTTACTGTCTATGTTTTGAGCCATTCCTGTGGCACTAGTTATAGATTCCGATGCTTCACTTGAGGTTTACTGTATCCCTCTGACCTTATTGACGAGGAAACACAGAAATTGCATCGGAATTAAATAGAAATGCCACTATGCCTACTTAAGATTAAGAAGACTGACTCTTCTTACTGGCTATATTTTGAACCATTCCTGTGACACTAGTTATAGATTCCGATGCTTGACTTCTGTTTTACTGTATCCCTCTGACCTTCTTATTGACGATGAAACACAGAAATTGCATCGGAATTAAATACAAAAGGCACAATGCCGACTTAAGTGCAAGAAGACTGACTCTTCATACTGGCTATATTTTTAACCATTCCTGTGACACTAGTTATAGATTCCGATGCTTGACTTCAGTTTTACTGTATCCCTTGGACCTTCTTATTGACGATGAAACACAGAATTGCATCGGAATCAAATACAAAAGGCACAATGCAGACTTAAGTACAAGAAGACTGACTCTTCATACTGGCTATATTTTGAACCATTCCTGTGACACTAGTTATAGATTCCGATGCTTGACTTCTGTTTTACTGTATCCCTTGGACCTTCTTATTGACGATGAAACACAGAATTGCATCGGAATTAAATACACAAGGCACAACGCAGACTTAAGTACAAGAAGACTGACCCTTCTTACTCTCTATGTTTTGAACCATTCCTGTGACACTAGTTATAGATTCCGATGCTTCACTTCAGGTTTACTGTATCCCTCTGACCTTCTTATTGACGAGGAAACACAGAAATTGCATCGGAATTAAATAGAAACGCCACTATGCCTACTTAAGTTTAAGAAGACTGACTCTTCTTACTGGCTATATTTTGAACCATTCGTGTGACACTAGTTATAGATTCCGATGTTTCACTTCACGTTTACTGCATCCCTTGGACCTTCTTATTGACGATGAAACACAGAAATTGCATCGGAATTAAATACACAAGGCACAACGCAGACTTAAGTACAAGAAGACTGACCCTTCTTACTCTCTATGTTTTGAACCATTCCTGTGACACTAGTTATAGATTCCGATGCATCACTTCAGGTTTACTGTATCCCTCTGACCTTCTTATTGACGAGGAAACACAGAAATTGCATCGGAATTAAATAGAAACGCCACTATGCCTACTTAAGTTTAAGAAGACTGACTCTTCTTACTGGCTATATTTTGAACCATTCCTGTGACACTAGTTATAGATTCCGATGCTTCACTTCAGGTTTACTGTATCCCTTGGACCTTCTTATTGACGATGAAACACAGAAATTGCATCGGAATTAAATACAAAAGGCACAATGCCGACTTATGTACAAGAAGACTGACTCTTCATACTGGCTATATTTTGAACCATTCCTGTGACACTAGTTATAGATTCCGATGCTTGACTTCAGTTTTACTGTATCCCTTGGACCTTCTTATTAGCGATGAAACACAGAATTGCATCGGAATTAAATACAAAAGGCACAATGCAGACTTAAGTACAAGAAGACTGGCTCTTCATACTGGCTATATTTTGAACCATTCCTTTGACACTAGTTATAGATTCCGATGCTTCACTTCAGGTTTACTGTATCCCTCTGACCTTTTTATTGACGAGGAAACACAGAAATTGCATCGGAATTAAATAGAAACGCCACTATGCCTACTTAAGTTTAAGAAGACTGACTCTTCTTCCTGGCTATATTTTGAACCATATCTGTGACACTAGTTATAGATTCCGATGCTTGACTTCTGTTTTACTGTATCCCTTGGACCTTCTTATTGATGATGAAACACAGAATTGCATCGGAGTTAAATACAAAAGGCATAATGCCGACTTAAGTACAAGAAGACTGACCCTTCTTACTGTCTATGTTTTGAACCATACCTGTGACACTAGTTATAGATTCCGATGCTTCACTTCAGGTTTACTGTATCCCTCTGACCTTCTTATTGACGAGGAAACACAGAAATTGCATCGGAATTAAATAGAAACGCCACTGTACCTACTTAAGTTGAAGAAGACTGACTCTTCTTACTGGGTATATTTTGAACCATTCCTGTGACACTAGTTATAGATTCCGATGCTTGACTTCTGATTTACTGTATCCCTTGGACCTTCTTATTGACGATGAAACACAAAATTGCATCGGAATTAAATACAAAAGGCACAATGCCGACTTAAGTACAAGAAGACTGACCCTTTTTACTGTCTATGTTTTGAACCATTCCTGTGACACTAGTTACAGATTCCGATGCTTCAGTTCAGGTTTACTGTATCCCTCTGACCTTATTATTGACGAGGAAAAACAGAAATTGCATCGGAATTAAATAGAAACGCCACTATGCCTACTTAGCTTTAAGAAGACTGACTCTTCTTACTGGCTATATTTTGAACCATTCCTGTGACACTAGTTACAGATTCCGATGCTTCACTTCTGTTTTACTGTATCCCTTGGACCTTCTTATTGACGATGAAACACAGAATTGCATCGGAATTAAATACAAAAGGCACAATGCAGACTTAAGTACAAGAAGACTGACTCTTCATACTGGCTATATTTTGAACCATTCCTGTGACACTAGTTATAGATTCCGATGCTTGACTTCAGTTTTACTGTATCCCTTGGACCTTCTTAATGACGATGAAACACAGAATTGCATCGGAATTAAATACAAAAGGCACAATGCCGACTTAAGTACAAGAAGACTGACCCTTCTTACTGTCTATGTTTTGAACCATTCCTGTGACACTAGTTACAGATTCCGATGCTTCACTTCAGGTTTACTGTATCCCTCTGACCTTCTTATTGACGAGGAAAAACAGAAATTGCATCGGAATTAAATAGAAACGCCACTATGCCTACTTAAGTTTAAGAAGACTGACTCTTCTTACTGGCTATATTTTGAACCATTCCTGTGACACTAGTTACAGATTCCGATGCTTGACTTCTGTTTTACTGTATCCCTTGGACCTTCTTATTGACGATGAAACACAGAATTACATCGGAATTAAATACAAAAGGCACAATGCCGACTTAAGTACAAGAAGACTGACCCTTCTTACTGTCTATGTTTTGAACCATTCCTGTGACACTAGTTATAGATTCCGATGCTTCACTTCAGGTTTACTGTATCCCTCTGACCTTCTTATTGACGAGGAAACACAGAAATTGCATCGGAATTAAATAGAAACGCCACTATTCCTACTTAAGTTTAAGAAGACTGACTCTTCTTACTGGCTATATTTTGAACCATGCCTGTGACACTAGTTATAGATTCCGATGCTTGACTTCTGTTTTACTGTATCCCGTGGACCTTCTTATTGACGATGAAACACAGAATTGCATCGGAATTAAATACAAAAGGCACAATGCCGACTTAAGTAGAAGAAGACTGACCCCTCTTACTGTCTATGTTTTGAACCATTCCTGTGACACTAGTTTTAGATTCCAATGCTTCACTTCAGGTTTACTGTATCCCTCTGACCTTCTTATTGACGAGGAAACACAGAAATTGCATCGGAATTAAATAGAAACGCCACTATGCCTACCTAAGTTTAAGAAGACTGATTCTTCTTACTGGCTATATTTTGAACCATTCCTGTGATACTAGTTATAGATTCCGATGCTTGACTTCTGTTTTACTGTATCCCTTGGACCTTCTTATTGACGATGAAACACAGAATTGCATCGGAATTAAATACAAAAGGCACAAGGCAGACTTAAGTACAAGAAGACTGACCCTTCTTACTGTCTATGTTTTGAACCATTCCTGTGACACTAGTTCTAGATTCCGATGCTTGACTTCTGTTTTACTGTATCCCTTGGACCTTCTTATTGACGATGAAACACAGAATTGCATTGGAATTAAGTACAAAAGGCACAATGCAGACTTAAGTACAAGAATACTGACTCTTCATACTGGCTATATTTTGAACCACTCCTGTGACACTAGTTATAGATTCCGATGCTTGACTTCTGTTTTACTGTATCCCTTGGACCTTCTTATTGACGATGAAACACAGAATTGCATCGGATTTAATACAAAAGGCACAATGCCGACTTAAGTACAAGAAGACTGACCCATCTTACTGTCTATGTTTGGAACCATTCCTGTGACACTAGTTATAGATTCCGATGCTTCACTTCATATTTACTGTATCCCTCTGACCTTCTTATTGACGAGGTAACACAGAAATTGCATCGGAATTAAATAGAAACGCCACTATGCCTACTTAAGTTTAAGAAGACTGACTCTTCATACTGGCTATATTTTGAACCATTCCTGTGACACTAGTTACAGATTCCGATGCTTCACTTCAGGTTTACTGGATCCCTCTGACCTTCGTATTGACGAGGAAACACAGAAATTGCATCGGAATTAAATAGAAACGCCACTATTCCTACTTAAGTTTAAGAAGACTGACTCTTCTTACTGGCTATATTTTGAATCATTTCTGTGACACTAGTTATAGATTCCGATGCTTGACTTCTGTTTTACTGTATCCCTTGGACCTTCTTATTGACGATGAAACACAGAATTTCATCGGAATTAAATACAAAAGGCACAATGCCGACTTAAGTACAAGAAGACTGACCCTTCTTACTGTCTATGTTTTGAACCATACCTGTGAAACTAGTTATAGATTCCGATGCTTCACTTCAGGTTTACTGTATCCCTCTGACCTTCTTATTGACGAGGAAACACAGAAATTGCATCGGAATTAAATAGAAACGCCACTATGCCTACTTAAGTTTAGGAAGACTGACTCTTCTTACTGGCTATATTTTGAACCATTCCTGTGACACTAGTTATAGATTCCGATGCTTGACTTCTGTTTTACTGTATCCCTTGGACCCTCTTATTGACGATGAAACACAGATTTGCATCGGAATTAAATACAAAAGGCACAATGCCGACTTAAGTACAAGAAGACTGACCCTTTTTACTGTCTATGTTCTGAACCATTCCTGTGACACTAGTTACAGATTCCGATGCTTCACTTCAGGTTTACTGTATCCCTCTGACCTTCTTATTGACGAGGAAAAACAGAAATTGCATCGGAATTAAATAGAAACGCCACTATGCCTACTTAAGTTTAAGAAGACTGACTCTTCTTACTGGCTATATTTTGAACCATTCCTGTGACACTAGTTACAGATTCCGATGCTTGACTTCTGCTTTACTGTATCCCTTGGACCATCTTATTGACGATGAAACACAGAATTACATCGGAATTAAATACAAAAGGCACAATGCCGACTTAAGTACAAGAAGACTGACCCTTCTTACTGTCTATGTTTTGAACCATTCCTGTGACACTAGTTATAGATTCCGATGCTTCACTTCAGGTTTACTGTATCCCTCTGACCTTCTTATTGACGAGGAAACACAGAAATTGCATCGGAATTAAATAGAAACGCCACTATGCCTACTTAAGTTTAAGAAGACTGACTCATCTTACTGGCTATATTTTGAACCATTCCTGTGACACTAGTTATAGATTCCGATGCTTGACTTCTGTTTTACTGTATCCCTTGGACCTTCTTATTGACAATGAAACACAGAATTGCATCGGAATGAAATACAAAAGGCACAATGCCGACTTAAGTACGAGAAGACTGACCCTTCTTGCTGTCTATGTTTTGAACCATTCCTGTGACACTAGTTATAGATTCCGATGCTTCACTTCAGGTTTACTGTATCCCTCTGACCTTCTTATTGACGAGGAAACACAGAAATTGCATCGGAATTAAATAGAAACGCCACAATGCCTACTTAAGTTTAAGAAGACTGACTCTTCTTACTGGCTATATTTTGAACCATTCCTGTGATACTAGTTATAGATTCCGATGCTTGACTTCTGTTTTACTGTATCCCTTGGACCTTCTTATTAACGATGAAACACAGAATTACATCGGAATTAAATACAAAAGGCACAATGCCGACTTAAGTACAAGAAGACTGACCGTTCTTACTGTCTATGTTTGAACCATTCCTGTGACACCTAGTTTTAGATTCCGATGCTTCACTTCAGGTTTACTGTATCCCTCTGACCTTCTTATTGACGAGGAAACACAGAAATTTAATCGGATTAAATAGAAACGTCACTATGCCTACTTAAGTTTAAGAAGACTGACTCTTCTTACTGGCTATATTTTGAACCATTCCTGTGACACTAGTTATAGATTCCGATGCTTGACTTCTGTTTTACCTGTATCCCTTGGACCTTCTTATTGACGATGAAACACAGAATTGCATCGGAATTAAATACAAAAGGCACAATGCCGACTTAAGTACAAGAACACTGACCCTTCTTACTGTCTATGTTTTGAACCATTCCTGTGACACTAGTTATAGATTACGATGCTTCACTTCAGGTTTACTGTATCCCTCTGACCTTCTTATTGACGAGGAAACACAGAAATTGCATCGGAATTAAATAGAAACGCCACTGTGCTTACTTAAGTTTAAGAAGACTGACTCTTCTTACTTGACTATATTTTGAACCATTCCTGTGACACTAGTTATAGATTCCGATGCTTTGACTTCTGTTTTTACTGTATCCCTTGGACCCTCTATTGACGATGAAACACAGATTTGCATCGGAATTAAATACAAAAGGCACAATGCCGACTTAAGTACAAGAAGACTGACCCTTTTTACTGTCTATGTTTTGAACCATTCCTGTGACAACTAGTTACAGATTCCGATGCTTCACTTCAGGTTTACTGTATCCCTCTGACCTTCTTATTGACGAGGAAAAACAGAAATTGCATCGGAATTAAATAGAAACGCCACTATGCCTACTTAAGTTTAAGAAGACTGACTCTTCTTACTGGCTATATTTTGAACCATTCCTGTGACACTAGTTACAGATTCCGATGCTTGACTTCTGCTTTACTGTAATCCCTTGGACCATCTTATTGACGATAAAACACAGAATTACATCGGAATTAAATACAAAAGGCACAATGCCGACTTAAGTACAAGAAGACTGACCCTTCTTACTGTCTATGTTTTGAACCATTCCTGTGACACTAGTTATAGATTCCGATGCTTCACTTCAGGTTTACTGTATCCCTCTGACCTTCTTATTGACGAGGAACACAGAAATTGCATCGGAATTAAATAGAAACGCCACTATGCCTACTTAGTTAAGAGACTGACTCATCTTACTGGCTATATTTTGAACCATTCCTGTGACACTAGTTATAGATTCCGATGCTTGACTTCTGTTTTACTGTATCCCTTGGACCTTCTTATTGACAATGAAACACAGAATTGCATCGGAATGAAATACAAAAGGCACAATGCCGACTTAAGTACGAGAAGACTGACCCTTCTTGCTGTCTATGTTTTGAACCATTCTGTGACACTAGTTATAGATTCCGATGCTTCACTTCAGGTTTACTGTATCCCTCTGACATTCTTATTGACGAGGAAACACAGAAATTGCATCGGAATTAAATAGAAACGCCACAATGCCTACTTAAGTTTAAGAAGACTGACTCTTCTTACTGGCTATATTTTGAACCATTCCTGTGATACTAGTTATAGATTCCGATGCTTGACTTCTGTTTTACTGTATCCCTTGACCTTCTTATTAACGATGAAACACAGAATTACATCGGAATTAAATACAAAAGGCACAATGCCGACTTAAGTACAAGAAGACTGACCGTTCTTACTGTCTATGTTTGACCATTCCTGTGGACACTAGTTTTAGATTCCGATGCTTCACTTCAGGTTTACTGTATCCCTCTGACCTTCTTATTGACGAGGAAACACAGAAATTTAATCGGAATTAAATAGAAACGTCACTATGCCTACTTAAGTTTAAGAAGACTGACTCTTCTTACTGGCTATATTTTGAACCATTCCTGTGACACTAGTTATAGATTCCGATGCTTGACTTCTGTTTTACTGTATCCCTTGGACCTTCTTATTGGACGATGAAACACAGAATTGCATCGGAATTAAATACAAAAGGCACAATGCCGACTTAAGTACAAGAACACTGACCCTTCTTGCTGTCTATGTTTTGAACCATTCCTGTGACACTAGTTATAGATTACGATGCTTCACTTCAGGTTTACTGTATCCCTCTGACCTTCTTATTGACGAGAAACACAGAAATTGCATCGGAATTAAATAGAAACGCCACTGTGCTTACTTAAGTTTAAGAAGACTGACTCTTCTTACTGACTATATTTTGAACCATTCCTGTGACACTAGTTATAGATTCCGATGCTTCACTTCAGGTTTACTGCATCCCTTGGACCTACATATTGACGATGAAACACAGAAATTGCATCGGAATTAAATACAAAAGGCACAATGCAGACTTAAGTACAAGAAGACTGACCCTTCTTACTGTCTATATTTTGAACATTCCTGTGACACTAGGTTATAGATTCCGATGCTTGACTTCAGTTTTACTGTATCCCTTGGACCTTCTTATTGACGATGAAACACAGAATTGCATCGGAATTAAATACAAAAGGCACAATGCAGACTTAAGTACAAGAAGACTGGCCCTTCTTACTGTCTATGTTTTGAACCATTCCTGTGACACTAGTTATAGATTCCGATGTTTCACTTCAGGTTTACTGTATCACTCTGACCTTCTTATTGACGAGGAAACACAGAAATTGCATCGGAATTAAATAGAAACGCCACTATGCCTACTTAATTTTAAGAAGACTGACTCTTCTTACTGGCTATATTTTGAAACATTCCTGTGACACTAGTTATAGATTCCGATGCTTCACTTCAGGTTTACTGCATCCCTTGGACCTTCTTATTGACGATGGAACACAGAAATTGCATCGTAATTAAATACAAAAGGCACAATGCCAACTTAAGTACAAGAAGACTGACTCTTCATACTGGCTATATTTTGAACCATTCCTGTGACACTAGTTATAGATTCCGATGCTTGACTTCAGTTTTACTGTATCCCTTGGACCTTCTTATTGACGACGAAACACAGAATTGCATCGGAATTAAATACAAAAGGCACAATGCAGACTTATAGTACAAGAAAACTGACTCTTCATACTGGCTATATTTTGAACCATTCCTGTGACTCTAGTTATAGATTCCGATGCTTGACTTCAGTTTGCTGTATCCCTTGACCTTCTTACTGACGATGAAAACACAGAATTGCATCGGAATTAAATACAAAAGGCACAATGCAGACTTAAGTACAAGAAGACTGACCCTTTTTACTGTCTATGTTTTGAACCATTCCTGTGACACTAGTTATAGATTCCGATGCTTCACTTCAGGTTTACTGTATCCGTCTGACCTTCTTATTGACGAGGAAACACAGAAATTGCATCGGAATTAAATAGAAACGCCACTATGCCTACTTAAGTTTAAGAAGACTGACTCATCTTACTGGCTATATTTTGAACCATTCCTGTGACACTAGTTATAGATTCCGATGCTTGACTTCTGTTTTACTGTATCCCTTGGACCTTCTTATTGACAATGAAACACAGAATTGCATCGGAATTAAATACAAAAGGCACAATGCCGACTTAAGTACAAGAAGACTGACCCTTCTTACTGTCTATGTTTTGAACCATTCCTGTGACACTAGTTATAGATTCCGATGCTTCACTTCAGGTTTACTGTATCCCTCTGACCTTCTTATTGACGAGGAAACACAGAAATTGCATCGGAATTAAATAGAAACGCCACAATGCCTACTTAAGTTTAAGAAGACTGACTCTTCTTACTGGCTATATTTTGAACCATTCCTGTGATACTAGTTATAGATTCCGATGCTTGACTTCTGTTTTACTGTATCCCTTGGACCTTCTTATTGACGATGAAACACAGAATTACATCGGAATTAAATACAAAAGGCACAATGCCGACTTAAGTACAAGAAGACTGACCGTTCTTACTTTCTATGTTTGAACCATTCCTGTGACACTAGTTTTAGATTCCGATGCTTCACTTCAGGTTTACTGTATCCCTCTGACCTTCTTATTGACGAGGAAACACAGAAATTGCATCGGAATTAAATAGAAACGCCACTGTGCTTACTTAAGTTTAAGAAGACTGACTCTTCTTACTGACTATATTTTGAACCATTCCTGTGACACTAGTTATAGATTCCGATGCTTCACTTCAGGTTTACTGGATCCCTTGGACCTTCATATTGACGATGAAACACAGAAATTGCATCGGAATTAAATACAAAAGGCACAATGCAGACTTAAGTACAAGAAGACTGACTCTTCATACTGGCTATATTTTGAACCATTCCTGTGACACTAGTTATAGATTCCGTTGTTTGACTTCTGTTTTACTGAATCCCTTGGACCTTCTTATTGACGATGAAACACAGAATTGCATCCGAATTAAATACAAAAGGCACAATGCCGACTTAAGTACAAGAAGACTGACCCTTCTTACTGTCTATGTTTTGAACCATTCCTGTGACACTAGTTATAGATTCCGATGCTTCACTTCAGGTTTACTGTATCCCTCTGACCTTCTTATTGACGAGGAAACACAGAAATTGCATCGGAATTAAATAGAAACGCCACTATGCCTACTTAAGTTTAAGAAGACTGACTCTTCTTACTGACTATATTTTGAACCATTCCTGTGACACTAGTTATAGATTCCGATGCTTCACTTCAGGTTTACTGCATCCCTTGGGCCATCTTATTGACGATGAAACACAAAAAATTGCATCGGAATTAAATACAAAAGGCACAATGCCGACTTAAGTAAAAGAAGACTGACTCTTCATACTGGCTATATTTTGAACCATTCCTGTGACACTAGTTATAGATTCCGATGCTTGACTTCAGTTTTACTGTATCCCTTGGACCTTCTATTGACGATGAAACACAGAATTGCATCGGAATTAAATACAAAAGGCACAATGCAGACTTAAGTACAAGAAGACTGACCCTCTTACTGTCTATGTTTTGAACCATTCCTGTGACACTAGTTATAGATTCCGATGTTTCACTTCAGGTTTACTGTATCACTCTGACCTTCTTATTGACGAGGAAAACACAGAAATTGCATCGGAATTAAATAGAAACGCCACTATGCCTACTTAATTTTAAGAAGACTGACTCTTCTTACTGCCTATATTTTGAACCATTCCTGTGACACTAGTTATAGATTCCGATGCTTCACTTCAGGTTTACTGCATCCCTTGGACCTTCTTATTGACGATGGAACACAGAAATTGCATCGTAATTAAATACAAAAGGCACAATGCCGACATAAGTACAAGAAGACTGACTCTTCATACTGGCTATATTTTGAACCATTCCTGTGACACTAGTTATAGATTCCGATGCTTGACTTCAGTTTTACTGTATCCCTTGGACCTTCTTATTGACGACGAAACACAGAATTGCATCGGAATTAATACAAAAGGCACAATGCAGACTTTAGTACAAGAAAACTGACTCTTCATACTGGCTATATTTTGAACCATTCCTGTGACTCTAGTTATAGATTCCGATGCTTGACTTCAGTTTTGCTATATCCCTTGGACCTTCTTACTGACGATGAAACACAGAATTGCATCGGAATTAAATACAAAAGGCACAATGCAGACTTAAGTACAAGAAGACTGACCCTTCTTACTGTCTATGTTTTGAACCATTCCTGTGACACTAGTTATAGATTCCGATGCTTCACTTCTGTTTTACTGTATCCCTTGGACCTTCTTATTGACGATGAAACACAGAATTGCATCGGAATTAAATACAAAAGGCACAATGCCGACTTAAGTACAAGAAGAC
Organism: Schistocerca piceifrons; assembly: GCF_021461385.2. Taxonomy (NCBI): domain Eukaryota; kingdom Metazoa; phylum Arthropoda; class Insecta; order Orthoptera; family Acrididae; genus Schistocerca; species Schistocerca piceifrons. The sequence goes on along the minus strand of NW_025727968.1, from coordinate 99,744 downwards.
TGACCCTTCTTACTGTCTATGTTTTGAACCATTCCTGTGACACTAGTTATAGATTCCGATGCTTCACTTCATATTTACTGTATCCCTCTGACCTTCTTATTGACGAGGAAACACAGAAATTGCATCGGAATTAAATAGAAACGCCACTATGCCTACTTAAGTTTAAGAAGACTGACTCTTCATACTGGCTATATTTTGAACCATTCCTGTGACACTAGTTACAGATTCCGATGCTTCACTTCAGGATTACTGTATCCCTCTGACCTTCTTATTGACGAGGAAACACAGAAATTGCATCGGAATTAAATAGAAACGCCACTATGCCTACTTAAGTTTAAGAAGACTGACTCTTCTTACTGGCTATATTTTGAACCATTTCTGTGATACTAGTTATAGATTCCGATGCTTGACTTCTGTTTTACTGTATCCCTTGGACCTTCTTATTGACGATGAAACACAGAATTTCATCGGAATTAATTACAAAAGGCACAATGCCGACTTAAGTACAAGAAGACTGACCCTTCTTACTGTCTATGTTTTGAACCATACCTGTGAAACTAGTTATAGATTCCGATGCTTCACTTCAGGTTTACTGTATCCCTCTGACCTTCTTATTGACGAGGAAACACAGAAATTGCATCGGAATTAAATAAAAACGCCACTATGCCTACTTAAGTTTAAGAAGACTGACTCTTCTTACTGGCTATATTTTGAACCATTCCTGTGATACTAGTTATAGATTCCGATGCTTGACTTCTGTTTTACTGTATCCCTTCGACCCTCTTATTGACGATGAAACACAGATTTGCATCGGAATTAAATACAAAAGGCACAATGCCGACTTAAGTACAAGAAGACTGACCCATTTTACTGTCTATGCTTTGAACCATTCCTGTGACACTAGTTACAGATTCCGATGCTTCACTTCAGGTTTACTGTATCCCTCTCTGACCTTCTTATTGACGAGGAAAAACAGAAATTGCATCGGAATTAAATAGAAACGCCACTATGCCTACTTAAGTTTAAGAAGACTGACTCTTCTTACTGGCTATATTTTGAACCATTCCTGTGACACTAGTTACAGATTCCGATGCTTGACTTCTGCTTTACTGTATCCCTTGGACCTTCTTATTGACGATGAAACACAGACTTACATCGGAATTAAATACAAAAGGCACAATGCCGACTTAAGTACAAGAAGACTGACCCTTCTTACTGTCTATGTTTTGAACCATTCCTGTGACACTAGTTATAGATTCCGATGCTTCACTTCAGGTTACTGTATCCCTCTGACCTTCTTATTGACGAGGAAACACAGAAATTGAATCGGAAATAATAGAAACGCCACAATGCCTACTTAAGTTTAAGAAGACTGACTCTTCTTACTGGCTATATTTTGAACCATTCCTGTGATACTAGTTATAGATTCCGATGCTTGACTTCTGTTTTACTGTATCCCTTGGACCTTCTTATTGACGTTGAAACACAGAAATACATCGGAATTAAATACAAAAGGCACAATGCGACTTAAGTACAAGAAGACTGACCGTTCTTACTGTCTATGTTTGAACCATTGCTGTGACACTAGTTTTAGATTCCGACGCTTCACTTCAGGTTTACTGTATCCCTCTGACCTTCTTATTGACGAGGAAACACAGAAATTTCATTGGAATTAAATAGAAACGTCACTATGCCTACTTAGGTTTAAGAAGACTGACTCTTCTTACTGGCTATATTTTGAACCATTCCTGTGACACTAGTTATAGATTCCGATGCTTGACTTCTGTTTTACTGTATCCCTTGGACCTTCTTATTGACGATGAAACACAGAATTGCATCGGAATTAAATACAAAAGGCACAATGCCGACTTAAGTACAAGAACACTGACCCTTCTTACTGTCTATGTTTTGAACCATTCCTGTGACACTAGTTATAGATTACGATGCTTCACTTCAGGTTTACTGTATCCCTCTGACCTTCTTATTGACGAGGAAACACAGAAATTGCATCGGAATTAAATAGAAACGCCACTGTGCTTACTTAGGTTTAAGAAGACTGACTCTTCTTACTGACTATATTTTGAACCATTCCTGTGACACTAGTTATAGATACCGATGCTTCACTTCAGGTTTACTGCATCCCTTGGACCTACATATTGACGATGAAACACAGAAATTGCATCGGGAATTAAATACAAAAGGCACAATGCTGACTTAAGTACAAGAAGACTGACCCTTCTTACTGTCTATGTTTTGAACCATTCCTGTGACACTAGTTATAGATTCCGATGCTTGACTTCAGTTTTACTGTATCCCTTGACCTTCTTATTGACGATGAAACACAGATTGCATCGGAATTAAATACAAAAGGCACAATGCAGACTTAAGTACAAGAAGACTGGCCCTTCTTACTGTCTATGTTTTGAACCATTCCTGTGACACTAGTTATAGATTCCGATGTTTCACTTCAGGTTTACTGTATCACTCTGACCTTCTTATTGACGAGGAAACACAGAAATTGCATCGGAATTAAATAGAAACGCCACTACACCTACTTAATTTTAAGAAGACTGACTCTTCTTACTGGCTATATTTTGAACCATTCCTGTGACACTAGTTATAGATTCCGATGCTTCACTTCAGGTTTACAGCATCCCTTGGACCTTCTTATTGACGATGGAACACAGAAATTGCATCGTAATTAAATACAAAAGGCACAATGCCGACTTAAGTACAAGAAGACTGACTCTTCATACTGGCTATATTTTGAACCATTCCTGTGACACTAGTTATAGATTCCGATGCTTGACCTCAGTTTTACTGTATTCCCTTGGACCTTCTTATTGACGACGAAACACAGAATTGCATCGGAATTAAATACAAAAGGCACAATGCAGACTTTAGTACAAGAAAACTGACTCTTCATACTGGCTATATTTTGAACCATTCCTGTGACTCTAGTTATTAGATTCCGATGCTTGACTTCAGTTTTGCTGTATCCCTTGGACCTTCTTACTGACGATGAAACACAGAATTGCATCGGAATTAAATACAAAAGGCACAATGCAGACTTAAGTACAAGAAGACTGACCCTTCTTACTGTCTATGTTTTGAACCATTCCTGTGACACTAGTTATAGATTCGATGCTTCACTTCAGGTTTACTGTATCCGTCTGACCTTCTTATTGACGAGGAAACACAGAAATTGCATCGGAATTAAATACAAAAGGCACAATGCCGACTTAAGTACAAGAAGACTGACCCTTCTTACTGTCTATGTTTTGAACCATTCCTGTGACACTAGTTATAGATTCCGATGCTTCACTTCAGGTTTACTGTATCCCTCTGACTTTCTTATTGACGAGGAAACACAGAAATTGCATCGGAATTAAATAGAAACGCCACTATGCCTACTTAAGTTTAAGAAGACTGACTCTTCTTACTGGCTATATTTTGAACCATTCCTGTGACACTAGTTACAGATTCCGATGCTTGACTTCTGCTTTACTGTATCCCTTGGACCATCTTATTGACGATGAAACACAGAATTACATCGGAATTAAATACAAAAGGCACAATTCCGACTTAAGTACAAGAAGACTGACCCTTCTTACTGTCTATGTTTTGAACCATTCCTGTGACACTAGTTATAGATTCCGATGATTCACTTCAGGTTTACTGTATCCCTCTGACCTTTTTATTGACGAGGAAACACAGAAATTGCATCGGAATTAAATAGAAACGCCACTATGCCTACTTAAGTTTAAGAAGACTGACTCATCTTACTGGCTATATTTTGAACCATTCCTGTGACACTAGTTATAGATTCCGATGCTTGACTTCTGTTTTACTGTATCCCTTGGACCTTCTTATTGACAATGAAACACAGAATTGCATCGGAATTAAATACAAAAGGCACAATGCCGACTTAAGTACAAGAAGACTGACCCTTCTTACTGTCTATGTTTTGAACCATTCCTGTGACACTAGTTATAGATTCCGATGCTTCACTTCAGGTTTACTGTATCCCTCTGACCTTCTTATTGACGAGGAAACACAGAAATTGCATCGGAATTAAATAGAAACGCCACAATGCACTACTTAAGTTTAAGAAGACTGACTCTTCTACTGGCTTATTTTGAACCATTCCTGTGATACTAGTTATAGATTCCGATGCTTGACTTCTGTTTTACTGTATCCCTTGGACCTTCTTATTGACGATGAAACACAGAATTACATCGGAATTAAATACAAAAGGCACAATGCCGACTTAAGTACAAGAAGACTGACCGTTCTTACTTTCTATTTTTGAACCATTCCTGTGACACTAGTTTTAGATTCCGATGCTTCACTTCAGGTTTACTGTATCCCTCTGACCTTCTTATTGACGAGGAAAACACAGAAATTGCATCGGAATTAAATACAAAAGGCACAATGCCGACTTAAGTACAAGAAGACTGACTCTTCATACTGGCTATATTTTGAACCATTCCTGTGACACTAGTTATAGATTCCGATGCTTGACTTCAGTTTTACTGTATCCCTTGGACCTTCTTATTGACGACGAAACACAGAATTGCATCGGAATTAAATACAAAAGGCACAATGCAGACTTAAGTACAAGAAGACTGACCCTTCTTACTGTCTATGTTTGAACCATTGCTGTGACACTAGTTTTAGATTCCGACGCTTCACTTCAGGTTTACTGTATCCCTCTGACCTTCTTATTGACGAGGAAACACAGAAATTTCATTGGAATTAAATAGAAACGTCACTATGCCTACTTAAGTTTAGAAGACTGACTCTTCTTACTGGCTATATTTTGAACCATTCCTGTGACACTAGTTATAGATTCCGATGCTTGACTTCTGTTTTACTGTATCCCTTGGACCTTCTTATTGACGATGAAACACAGAATTGCATCGGAATTAAATACAAAAGGCACAATGCCGACTTAAGTACAAGAACACTGACCCTTCTTACTGTCTATGTTTTTGAACCATTCCTGTGACACTAGTTATAGATTACGATGCTTCACTTCAGGTTTACTGTATCCCTCTGACCTTCTTATTGACGAGGAAACACAGAAATTGCATCGGAATTAAATAGAAACGCCACTGTGCTTACTTAAGTTTAAGAAGACTGACTCTTCTTACTGACTATATTTTGAACCATTCCTGTGACACTAGTTATAGATTCCGATGCTTCACTTCAGGTTTACTGCATCCCTTGGACCTACATATTGACGATGAAACACAGAAATTGCATCGGAATTAAATACAAAAGGCACAATGCAGACTTAAGTACAAGAAGACTGACCCTTCTTACTGTCTATGTTTTGAACCATTCTGTGACACTAGTTATAGATTCCGATGCTTGACTTCAGTTTTACTGTATCCCTTGGACCTTCTTATTGACGATGAAACACAGAATTGCATCGGAATTAAATACAAAGGCACAATGCAGACTTAAGTACAAGAAGACTGGCCCTTCTTACTGTCTATGTTTTGAACCATTCCTGTGACACTAGTTATAGATTCCGATGTTTCACTTCAGGTTTACTGTATCACTCTGACCTTCTTATTGACGAGGAAACACAGAAATTGCATCGGAATTAAATAGAAACGCCACTATGCCTACTTAATTTTAAGAAGACTGACTCTTCTTACTGGCTATATTTTGAACCATTCCTGTGACACTAGTTATAGATTCCGATGCTTCACTTCAGGTTTACTGCATCCCTTGCACCTTCTTATTGACGATGGAACACAGAAATTGCATCGTAATTAAATACAAAAGGGCACAATGCCGACTTAAGTACAAGAAGACTGACTCTTCATACTGGCTATATTTTGAACCATTCCTGTGACACTAGTTATAGATTCCCGATGCTTGACTTCAGTTTTACTGTATCCCTTGGACCTTCTTATTGACGACGAAACACAGAATTGCATCGGAATTAAATACAAAAGGCACAATGCAGACTTTAGTACAAGAAACTGACTCTTCATACTGGGCTATATTTTGAACCATTCCTGTGACTCTAGTTATAGATTCCGATGCTTGACTTCAGTTTTGCTGTATCCCTTGGACCTTCTTACTGACGATGAAACACAGAATTGCATCGGAATTAAATACACAAGGCACAATGCAGACTTAAGTACAAGAAGACTGACCCTTCTTACTGTCTATGTTTTGAACCATTCCTGTGACACTAGTTATAGATTCCGATGCTTCACTTCAGGTTTACTGTATCCGTCTGACCTTCTTATTGACGAGGAAACACAGAAATTGCATCGGAATTAAATACAAAAGGCACAATGCCGACTTAAGTACAAGAAGACTGACCCTTCTACTGTCTATGTTTTGAACCATTCCTGTGACACTAGTTATAGATTCCGATGCTTCACTTCAGGTTTACTGTATCCCTCTGACCTTCTTATTGACGAGGAAACACAGAAATTGCATCGGAATTAAATAGAAACGCCACAATGCCTACTTAAGTTTAAGAAGACTGACTCTTCTTACTGCTATATTTTGAAGCATTCCTGTGATACTAGTTATAGATTCCGATGCTTGACTTCTGTTTTACTGTATCCCTTGGACCTTCTTATTGACGATGAAACACAGAAATACATCGGAATTAAATACAAAAGGCACAATGCCGACTTAAGTACAAGAAGACTGACCGTTCTTACTGTCTATGTTTGAACCATTGCTGTGACACTAGTTTAGATTCCGACGCTTCACTTCAGGTTTACTGTATCCCTCTGACCTTCTTATTGACGAGGAAACACAGAAATTTCATTGGAATTAAATAGAAACGTCACTATGCCTACTTAAGTTTAAGAAGACTGACTCTTCTTACTGGCTATATTTTGAACCATTCCTGTGACACTAGTTATAGCATTCCGATGCTTGACTTCTGTTTTACTGTATCCCTTGGACCTTCTTATTGACGATGAAACACAGAATTGCATCGGAATTAAATACAAAAGGCACAATGCCGACTTAAGTACAAGAAGACTGACCCTTCTTACTGTCTATGTTTTGAACCATTCCTGTGACACTAGTTATAGATACGATGCTTCACTTCAGGTTTACTGTATCCCTCTGACCTTCTTATTGACGAGGAAACACAAGAAATTGCATCGAAGTTAAATAGAAACGCCACTGTGCTTACTTAAGTTTAAGAAGACTGACTCTTCTTACTGACTATATTTTGAACCATTCCTGTGACCACTAGTTATAGATTCCGATGCTTCACTTCAGGTTTACTGCATCCCTTGGAACCTACATATTGACGATGAAACACAGAAATTGCATCGGAATTAAATACAAAAGGCACAATGCAGACTTAAGTACAAGAAGACTGACCCTTCTTACTGTCTATGTTTTGAACCATTCCTGTGACACTAGTTATAGATTCGATGCTTGACTTCAGTTTACTGTATCCCTTGGACCTACTTATTGACGATGAAACACAGAATTGCATCGGAATTAAATACAAAAGGCACAATGCAGACTTAAGTACAAGAAGACTGGCCCTTCTTACTGTCTATGTTTTGAACCATTCCTGTGACACTAGTTATAGATTCCGATGTTTCACTTCAGGTTTACTGTATCACTCTGACCTTCTTATTGACGAGGAAACACAGAAATTGCATCGGAATTAAATAGAAACGCACTATGCCTACTTAATTTTAAGAAGACTGACTCTTCTTACTGGCTATATTTTGAACCATTCCTGTGACACTAGTTATAGATTCCGATGCTTCACTTCAGGTTTACTGCATCCCTTGGACCTTCTTATTGACGATGGAACACAGAAATTGCATCGTAATTAAATACAAAAGGCACAATGCCGACTTAAGTACAAGAAGACTGACTCTTCATACTGGCTATATTTTGAAGCCATTCCTGTGACACTAGTTATAGATTCCGATGCTTGACTTCAGTTTTACTGTATCCCTTGGACCTTCTTATTGACGACGAAACACAGAATTGCATCGGAATTAATACAAAAGGCACAATGCAGACTTTAGTACAAGAAAACTGACTCTTCATACTGGCTATATTTTGAACCATTCCTGTGACTCTAGTTATAGATTCCGATGCTTGACTTCAGTTTTGCTGTATCCCTTGGACCTTCTTACTGACGATGAAACACAGAATTGCATCGGAATTAAATACAAAAGGCACAATGCAGACTTAAGTACAAGAAGACTGACCCTTCTTACTGTCTATGTTATTGAACCATTCCTGTGACACTAGTTATAGATTCCGATGCTTCACTTCAGGTTTACTGTATCCGTCTGACCTTCTATTGACGAGGAAACACAGAAATTGCATCGGAATTAAATACAAAAGGCACAATGCCGACATAAGTACAAGAAGACTGACCCTTCTTACTGTCTATGTTTTGAACCATTCCTGTGACACTAGTTATAGATTCCGATGCTTCACTTCAGGTTTACTGTATCCCTCTGACCTTCTTATTGACGAGGAAACACAGAAATTGCATCGGAATTAATAGAAACGCCACTATGCCTACTTAAGTTTAAGAAGACTGACTCTTCTTACTGGCTATAATTTTGAACCATTCCTGTGACACTAGTTACAGATTCCGATGCTTGACTTCTGCTTTACTGTATCCCTTGGACCATCTTATTGACGATGAAACACAGAATTACATCGGAATTAAATACAAAAGGCACAATGCCGACTTAAGTACAAGAAGACTGACCCATCTTACTGTCTATGTTTTGAACCATTCCTGTGACACTAGTTATAGATTCGATGCTTCACTTCAGTTTACTGTATCCCTCTGACCTTCTTATTGACGAGGAAACACAGAAATTGCATCGGAATTAAATAGAAACGCCACAATGCCTACTTAAGTTTAAGAAGACTGACTCTTCTTACTGGCTATATTTTGAACCATTCCTGTGATACTAGTTATAGATTCCGATGCTTGACTTCTGTTTTACTGTATCCCTTGGACCTTCTTATTGACGATGAAACACAGAATTACATCGGAATTAAATACAAAAGCCACAATGCCGACTTAAGTACAAGAAGACTGACCGTTCTACTTTCTATGTTTGAACCATTCCTGTGACACTAGTTTTAGATTCCGATGCTTCACTTCAGGTTTACTGTATCCCTCTGACCTTCTTATTGACGAGGAAACACAGAAATTGCATCGGAATTAAATAGAAACGCCACTGTGCTTACTTAAGTTTAAGAAGACTGACTCTTCTTACTGACTATATTTTGAACCATTCCTGTGACACTAGTTATAGATTCCGATGCTTCACTTCAGGTTTACTGGATCCCTTGGACCTTCATATTGACGATGAAACACAGAAATTGCATCGGAATTAAATACAAAAGGCACAATGCAGACTTAAGTACAAGAAGACTGACTCTTCATACTGGCTATATTTTGAACCATTCCTGTGACACTAGTTATAGATTCCGTTGTTTGACTTCTGTTTTACTGAATCCCTTGGACCTTCTTATTGACGATGAAACACAGAATTGCATCCGAATTAAATACAAAAGGCACAATGCCGACTTAAGTACAAGAAGACTGACCCTTCTTACTGTCTATGTTTTGAACCATTCCTGTGACACTAGTTATAGATTCCGATGCTTCACTTCAGGTTTACTGTATCCCTCTGACCTTCTTATTGACGAGGAAACACAGAAATTGCATCGGAATTAAATAGAAACGCCACTATGCCTACTTAAGTTTAAGAAGACTGACTCTTCTTACTGACTATATTTTGAACCATTCCTGTGACACTAGTTATAGATTCCGATGCTTCACTTCAGGTTTACTGCATCCCTTGGGCCATCTTATTGACGATGAAACACAAAAATTGCATCGGAATTAAATACAAAAGGCACAATGCCGACTTAAGTAAAAGAAGACTGACTCTTCATACTGGCTATATTTTGAACCATTCCTGTGACACTAGTTATAGATTCCGATGCTTGACTTCAGTTTTACTGTATCCCTTGGACCTTCTTATTGACGATGAAACACAGAATTGCATCGGAATTAAATACAAAAGGCACAATGCAGACTTAAGTACAAGAAGACTGACCCTTCTTACTGTCTATGTTTTGAACCATTCCTGTGACACTAGTTATAGATTCCGATGTTTCACTTCAGGTTTACTGTATCACTCTGACCTTCTTATTGACGAGGAAACACAGAAATTGCATCGGAATTAAATAGAAACGCCACTATGCCTACTTAATTTTAAGAAGACTGACTCTTCTTACTGCCTATATTTTGAACCATTCCTGTGACACTAGTTATAGATTCCGATGCTTCACTTCAGGTTTACTGCATCCCTTGGACCTTCTTATTGACGATGGAACACAGAAATTGCATCGTAATTAAATACAAAAGGCACAATGCCGACATAAGTAGAAGAAGACTGACTCTTCATACTGGCTATATTTTGAACCATTCCTGTGACACTAGTTATAGATTCCGATGCTTGACTTCAGTTTTACTGTATCCCTTGGACCTTCTTATTGACGACGAAACACAGAATTGCATCGAATTAAATACAAAAGGCACAATGCAGACTTTAGTACAAGAAAACTGACTCTTCATACTGGCTATATTTTGAACCAATCCTGTGACTCTAGTTATAGATTCCGATGCTTGACTTCAGTTTTGCTGTATCCCTTGGACCTTCTTACTGACGATGAAACACAGAATTGCATCGGAATTAAATACAAAAGGCACAATGCAGACTTAAGTACAAGAAGACTGACCCTTCTTACTGTCTATGTTTTGAACCATTCCTGTGACACTAGTTATAGATTCCGATGCTTCACTTCAGGTTTACTGTATCCCTCTGACCTTCTTATTGACGAGGAAACACAGAAATTGCATCGGAATTAAATAGAAACGCCACAATGCCTACTTAAGTTTAAGAAGACTGACTCTTCTTACTAGCTATATTTTGAACCATTCCTGTGACACTAGTTATAGATTCCGATGCTTGACTTCTGTTTTACTGTATCCCTTGGACCTTCTTATTGACGATGAAACACAGAATTACATCGGAATTAAATACAAAATGCACAATGTCGACTTAAGTACAAGAAGACTGACCGTTTTTACTGTCTATACTTGAACCATTCCTGTGACACTAGTTTTAGATTCCGATGCTTCACTTCAGGTTTACTGTATCCCTCTGACCTTGTTATTGACGAGGAAACACAGAAATTACATCGGAATTAAATAGAAACGTCACTATGCCTACTTAAGTTTAAGAAGACTGACTCTTCTTACTGGCTATATTTTGAACCATTCCTGTGACACTAGTTATAGATTCCGATGCTTGACTTCTGTTTTACTGTCTCCCGTGGACCTTCTTATTGACGATGAAACACAGAATTGCATCGGAATTAAATACAAAAGGCACAATGCCGACTTAAGTACAAGAAGACTGACCCTTCTTACTGTCTATGTTTTGAACCATTCCTGTGAGACTAGTTTTAGATTCCGATGCTTCACTTCAGGTTTACTGTATCCCTCTGACCTTCTTATTGACGAGGAAACACAGAAATTGCTTCGGAATTAAATAGAAACGCCACTATGCCTACTTAAGTTTAAGAAGACTGACTCTTCTTACTGGCTATATTTTGAACCATTCCTGTGATACTAGTTATAGATTCCGATGCTTGACTTCTGTTTTACTGTATCCCTTGGACCTTCTTATTGACGATGATACACAGAATTGCATCGGAATTAAATACAAAAGGCACAATGCAGACTTAAGTACAAGAAGAATGACTCTTCATACTGGCTATATTTTGAACCATTCCTGTGACACTAGTTATAGATTCCGATGCTTGACTTCTGTTTTACTGTATCCCTTGGACCTTCTTATTGACGATGAAACACAGAATTGCATCGGAATTAAATACAAAAGGCACAATGCCGACTTAAGTACAAGAAGACTGACCCTTCTTACTGTCTATGTTTTGAACCATTCCTGTGACACTAGTTATAGATTCCGATGCTTCACTTCATATTTACTGTATCCCTCTGACCTTCTTATTGACGAGGAAACACAGAAATTGCATCGGAATTAAATAGAAACGCCACTATGCCTACTTAAGTTTAAGAAGACTGACTCTTCATACTGGCTATATTTTGAACCATTCCTGTGACACTAGTTACAGATTCCGATGCTTCACTTCAGGATTACTGTATCCCTCTGACCTTCTTATTGACGAGGAAACACAGAAATTGCATCGGAATTAAATAGAAACGCCACTATGCCTACTTAAGTTTAAGAAGACTGACTCTTCTTACTGGCTATATTTTGAACCATTTCTGTGACACTAGTTATAGATTCCGATGCTTGACTTTTGTTTTACTGTATCCCTTGGACCTTCTTATTGACGATGAAACACAGAATTTCATCGGAATTAATTACAAAAGGCACAATGCCGACTTAAGTACAAGAAGACTGACCCTTCTTACTGTCTATGTTTTGAACCATACCTGTGAAACTACTTATAGATTCCGATGCTTCACTTCAGGTTTACTGTATCCCTCTGACCTTCTTATTGACGAGGAAACACAGAAATTGCATCGGAATTAAATAAAAACGCCACTATGCCTACTTAAGTTTAAGAAGACTGACTCTTCTTACTGGCTATATTTTGAACCATTCCTGTGACACTAGTTATAGATTCCGATGCTAGACTTCTGTTTTACTGTATCCCTTCGACCCTCTTATTGACGATGAAACACAGATTTGCATCGGAATTAAATACAAAAGGCACAATGCCGACTTAAGTACAAGAAGACTGACCCATTTTACTGTCTATGATTTGAACCATTCCTGTGACACTAGTTACAGATTCCGATGCTTCACTTCAGGTTTACTGTATCCCTCTGACCTTCTTATTGACGAGGAAAAACAGAAATTGCATCGGAATTAAATAGAAACGCCACTATGCCTACTTAAGTTTAAGAAGACTGACTCTTCTTACTGGCTATATTTTGAACCATTCCTGTGACACTAGTTACAGATTCCGATGCTTGACTTCTGCTTTACTGTATCCCTTGGACCTTCTTATTGACGATGAAACACAGAATTACATCGGAATTAAATACAAAAGGCACAATGCCGACTTAAGTACAAGAAGACTGACCCTTCTTACTGTCTATGTTTTGAACCATTCCTGTGACACTAGTTATAGATTCCGATGCTTCACTTCAGGTTTACTGTATCCCTCTGACCTTCTTATTGACGAGGAAACACAGAAATTGAATCGGAAATAAATAGATACGCCACAATGCCTACTTAAGTTTAAGAAGACTGACTCTTCTTACTGGCTATATTTTGAACCATTCCTGTGATACTAGTTATAGATTCCGATGCTTGACTTCTGGTTTACTGTATCCCTTGGACCTTCTTATTGACGATGAAACACAGAAATACATCGGAATTAAATACAAAAGGCACAATGCCGACTTAAGTACAAGAAGACTGACCGTTCTTACTGTCTATGTTTGAACCATTGCTGTGACACTAGTTTTAGATTCCGACGCTTCACTTCAGGTTTACTGTATCCCTCTGACCTTCTTATTGACGAGGAAACACAGAAATTTTATTGGAATTAAATAGAAACGTCACTATGCCTACTTAAGTTTAAGAAGACTGACTCTTCTTACTGGCTATATTTTGAACCATTCCTGTGACACTAGTTATAGATTCCGATGCTTGACTTCTGTTTTACTGTATCCCTTGGATCTTCTTATTGACGATGAAACACAGAATTGCATCGGAATTAAATACAAAAGGCACAATGCCGACTTAAGTACAAGAGCACTGACCCTTCTTACTGTCTATGTTTTGAACCATTCCTGTGACACTAGTTATAGATTACGATGCTTCACTTCAGGTTTACTGTATCCCTCTGACCTTCTTATTGACGAGGAAACACAGAAATTGCATCGGAATTAAATAGAAACGCCACTGTGCTTACTGAAGTTTAAGAAGACTGACTCTTCTTACTGACTATATTTTGAACCATTCCTGTGACACTAGTTATAGATTCCGATGCTTCACTTCAGGTTTACTGCATCCCTTGGACCTACATATTGACGATGAAACACAGAAATTGCATCGGAATTAAATACAAAAGGCACAATGCAGACTTAAGTACAAGAAGACTGACCCTTCTTACTGTCTATGTTTTGAACCATTCCTGTGACACTAGTTATAGATTCCGATGCTTGACTTCAGTTTTACTGTATCCCTTGGACCTTCTTATTGACGATGAAACACAGAATTGCATCGGAATTAAATACAAAAGGCACAATGCAGACTTAAGTACAAGAAGACTGGCCCTTCTTACTGTCTATGTTTTGAACCATTCCTGTGACACTAGTTATAGATTCCGATGTTTCACTTCAGGTTTACTGTATCACTCTGACCTTCTTATTGACGAGGAAACACAGAAATTGCTTCGGAATTAAATAGAAACGCCACTATGCCTACTTAATTTTAAGAAGACTGACTCTTCTTACTGGCTATATTTTGAACCATTCCTGTGACACTAGTTATAGATTCCGATGCTTCACTTCAGGTTTACTGCATCCCTTGGACCTTCTTATTGACGATGGAACACAGAAATTGCATCGTAATTAAATACAAAAGGCACAATGCCGACTTAAGTACAAGAAGACTGACTCTTCATACTGGCTATATTTTGAACCATTCCTGTGACACTAGTTATAGATTCCGATGCTTGACTTCAGTTTTACTGTATCCCTTGGACCTTCTTATTGACGACGAAACACAGAATTGCATCGGAATTAAATACAAAAGGCACAATGCAGACTTTAGTACAAGAAAACTGACTCTTCATACTGGCTATATTTTGAACCATTCCTGTGACTCTAGTTATAGATTCCGATGCTTGACTTCAGTTTTGCTGTATCCCTTGGACCTTCTTACTGACGATGAAACACAGAATTGCATCGGAATTAAATACAAAAGGCACAATGCAGACTTAAGTACAAGAAGACTGACCCTTCTTACTGTCTATGTTTTGAACCATTCCTGTGACACTAGTTATAGATTCCGATGCTTCACTTCAGGTTTACTGTATCCGTCTGACCTTCTTATTGACGAGGAAACACAGAAATTGCATCGGAATTAAATACAAAAGGCACAATGCCGACTTAAGTACAAGAAGACTGACCCTTCTTACTGTCTATGTTTTGAACCATTCCTGTGACACTAGTTATAGATTCCGATGCTTCACTTCAGGTTTACTGTATCCCTCTGACCTTCTTATTGACGAGGAAACACAGAAATTGCATCGGAATTAAATAGAAACGCCACTATGCCTACTTAAGTTTAAGAAGACTGACTCTTCTTACTGGCTATATTTTGAACCATTCCTGTGACACTAGTTACAGATTCCGATGCTTGACTTCTGCTTTACTGTATCCCTTGGACCATCTTATTGACGATGAAACACAGAATTACATCGGAATTAAATACAAAAGGCACAATGCCGACTTAAGTACAAGAAGACTGACCCTTCTTACTGTCTATGTTTTGAACCATTCCTGTGACACTAGTTATAGATTCCGATGCTTCACTTCAGGTTTACTGTATCCCTCTGACCTTCTTATTGACGAGGAAACACAGAAATTGCATCGGAATTAAATAGAAACGCCACAATGCCTACTTAAGTTTAAGAAGACTGACTCTTCTTACTGGCTATATTTTGAACCATTCCTGTGATACTAGTTATAGATTCCGATGCTTGACTTCTGTTTTACTGTATCCCTTGGACCTTCTTATTGACGATGAAACACAGAATTACATCGGAATTAAATACAAAAGCCACAATGCCGACTTAAGTACAAGAAGACTGACCGTTCTTACTTTCTATGTTTGAACCATTCCTGTGACACTAGTTTTAGATTCCGATGCTTCACTTCAGGTTTACTGTATCCCTCTGACCTTCTTATTGACGAGGAAACACAGAAATTGCATCGGAATTAAATAGAAACGCCACTGTGCTTACTTAAGTTTAAGAAGACTGACTCTTCTTACTGACTATATTTTGAACCATTCCTGTGACACTAGTTATAGATTCCGATGCTTCACTTCAGGTTTACTGGATCCCTTGGACCTTCATATTGACGATGAAACACAGAAATTGCATCGGAATTAAATACAAAAGGCACAATGCAGACTTAAGTACAAGAAGACTGACTCTTCATACTGGCTATATTTTGAACCATTCCTGTGACACTAGTTATAGATTCCGTTGTTTGACTTCTGTTTTACTGAATCCCTTCGACCTTCTTATTGACGATGAAACACAGAATTGCATCCGAATTAAATACAAAAGGCACAATGCCGACTTAAGTACAAGAAGACTGACCCTTCTTACTGTCTATGTTTTGAACCATTCCTGTGACACTAGTTATAGATTCCGATGCTTCACTTCAGGTTTACTGTATCCCTCTGACCTTCTTATTGACGAGGAAACACAGAAATTGCATCGGAATTAAATAGAAACGCCACTATGCCTACTTAAGTTTAAGAAGACTGACTCTTCTTACTGACTATATTTTGAACCATTCCTGTGACACTAGTTATAGATTCCGATGCTTCACTTCAGGTTTACTGCATCCCTTGGGCCATCTTTTTGACGATGAAACACAAAAATTGCATCGGAATTAAATACAAAAGGCACAATGCCGACTTAAGTAAAAGAAGACTGACTCTTCATACTGGCTATATTTTGAACCATTCCTGTGACACTAGTTATAGATTCCGATGCTTGACTTCAGTTTCACTGTATCCCTTGGACCTTCTTATTGACGATGAAACACAGAATTGCATCGGAATTAAATACAAAAGGCACAATGCAGACTTAAGTACAAGAAGACTGACCCTTCTTACTGTCTATGTTTTGAACCATTCCTGTGACACTAGTTATAGATTCCGATGTTTCACTTCAGGTTTACTGTATCACTCTGACCTTCTTATTGACGAGGAAACACAGAAATTGCATCGGAATTAAATAGAAACGCCACTATGCCTACTTAATTTTAAGAAGACTGACTCTTCTTACTGCCTATATTTTGAACCATTCCTGTGACACTAGTTATAGATTCCGATGCTTCACTTCAGGTTTACTGCATCCCTTGGACCTTCTTATTGACGATGGAACACAGAAATTGCATCGTAATTAAATACAAAAGGCACAATGCCGACATAAGTACAAGAAGACTGACTCTTCATACTGGCTATATTTTGAACCATTCCTGTGACACTAGTTATAGATTCCGATGCTTGACTTCAGTTTTACTGTATCCCTTGGACCTTCTTATTGACGACGAAACACAGAATTGCATCGGAATTAAATACAAAAGGCACAATGCAGACTTTAGTACAAGAAAACTGACTCTTCATACTGGCTATATTTTGAACCAATCCTGTGACTCTAGTTATAGATTCCGATGCTTGACTTCAGTTTTGCTGTATCCCTTGGACCTTCTTACTGACGATGAAACACAGAATTGCATCGGAATTAAATACAAAAGGCACAATGCAGACTTAAGTACAAGAAGACTGACCCTTCTTACTGTCTATGTTTTGAACCATTCCTGTGACACTAGTTATAGATTCCGATGCTTCACTTCAGGTTTACTGTATCCCTCTGACCTTCTTATTGACGAGGAAACACAGAAATTGCATCGGAATTAAATAGAAACGCCACAATGCCTACTTAAGTTTAAGAAGACTGACTCTTCTTACTAGCTATATTTTGAACCATTCCTGTGACACTAGTTATAGATTCCGATGCTTGACTTCTGTTTTACTGTATCCCTTGGACCTTCTTATTGACGATGAAACACAGAATTACATCGGAATTAAATACAAAATGCACAATGTCGACTTAAGTACAAGAAGACTGACCGTTTTTACTGTCTATACTTGAACCATTCCTGTGACACTAGTTTTAGATTCCGATGCTTCACTTCAGGTTTACTGTATCCCTCTGACCTTGTTATTGACGAGGAAACACAGAAATTACATCGGAATTAAATAGAAACGTCACTATGCCTACTTAAGTTTAAGAAGACTGACTCTTCTTACTGGCTATATTTTGAACCATTCCTGTGACACTAGTTATAGATTCCGATGCTTGACTTCTGTTTTACTGTCTCCCGTGGACCTTCTTATTGACGATGAAACACAGAATTGCATCGGAATTAAATACAAAAGGCACAATGCCGACTTAAGTACAAGAAGACTGACCCTTCTTACTGTCTATGTTTTGAACCATTCCTGTGAGACTAGTTTTAGATTCCGATGCTTCACTTCAGGTTTACTGTATCCCTCTGACCTTCTTATTGACGAGGAAACACAGAAATTGCATCGGAATTAAATAGAAACGCCACTATGCCTACTTAAGTTTAAGAAGACTGACTCTTCTTACTGGCTATATTTTGAACCATTCCTGTGATACTAGTTATAGATTCCAATGCTTGACTTCTGTTTTACTGTATCCCTTGGACCTTCTTATTGACGATGATACACAGAATTGCATCGGAATTAAATACAAAAGGCACAATGCAGACTTAAGTACAAGAAGAATGACTCTTCATACTGGCTATATTTTGAACCATTCCTGTGACACTAGTTATAGATTCCGATGCTTGACTTCTGTTTTACTGTATCCCTTGGACCTTCTTATTGACGATGAAACACAGAATTGCATCGGAATTAAATACAAAAGGCACAATGCCGACTTAAGTACAAGAAGACTGACCCTTCTTACTGTCTATGTTTTGAACCATTCCTGTGACACTAGTTATAGATTCCGATGCTTCACTTCATATTTACTGTATCCCTCTGACCTTCTTATTGACGAGGAAACACAGAAATTGCATCGGAATTAAATAGAAACGCCACTATGCCTACTTAAGTTTAAGAAGACTGACTCTTCATACTGGCTATATTTTGAACCATTCCTGTGACACTAGTTACAGATTCCGATGCTTCACTTCAGGATTACTGTATCCCTCTGACCTTCTTATTGACGAGGAAACACAGAAATTGCATCGGAATTAAATAGAAACGCCACTATGCCTACTTAAGTTTAAGAAGACTGACTCTTCTTACTGGCTATATTTTGAACCATTTCTGTGACACTAGTTATAGATTCCGATGCTTGACTTTTGTTTTACTGTATCCCTTGGACCTTCTTATTGACGATGAAACACAGAATTTCATCGGAATTAATTACAAAAGGCACAATGCCGACTTAAGTACAAGAAGACTGACCCTTCTTACTGTCTATGTTTTGAACCATACCTGTGAAACTACTTATAGATTCCGATGCTTCACTTCAGGTTTACTGTATCCCTCTGACCTTCTTATTGACGAGGAAACACAGAAATTGCATCGGAATTAAATAAAAACGCCACTATGCCTACTTAAGTTTAAGAAGACTGACTCTTCTTACTGGCTATATTTTGAACCATTCCTGTGACACTAGTTATAGATTCCGATGCTTGACTTCTGTTTTACTGTATCCCTTCGACCCTCTTATTGACGATGAAACACAGATTTGCATCGGAATTAAATACAAAAGGCACAATGCCGACTTAAGTACAAGAAGACTGACCCATTTTACTGTCTATGATTTGAACCATTCCTGTGACACTAGTTACAGATTCCGATGCTTCACTTCAGGTTTACTGTATCCCTCTGACCTTCTTATTGACGAGGAAAAACAGAAATTGCATCGGAATTAAATAGAAACGCCACTATGCCTACTTAAGTTTAAGAAGACTGACTCTTCTTACTGGCTATATTTTGAACCATTCCTGTGACACTAGTTACAGATTCCGATGCTTGACTTCTGCTTTACTGTATCCCTTGGACCTTCTTATTGACGATGAAACACAGAATTACATCGGAATTAAATACAAAAGGCACAATGCCGACTTAAGTACAAGAAGACTGACCCTTCTTACTGTCTATGTTTTGAACCATTCCTGTGACACTAGTTATAGATTCCGATGCTTCACTTCAGGTTTACTGTATCCCTCTGACCTTCTTATTGACGAGGAAACACAGAAATTGAATCGGAAATAAATAGATACGCCACAATGCCTACTTAAGTTTAAGAAGACTGACTCTTCTTACTGGCTTTATTTTGAACCATTCCTGTGATACTAGTTATAGATTCCGATGCTTGACTTCTGGTTTACTGTATCCCTTGGACCTTCTTATTGACGATGAAACACAGAAATACATCGGAATTAAATACAAAAGGCACAATGCCGACTTAAGTACAAGAAGACTGACCGTTCTTACTGTCTATGTTTGAACCATTGCTGTGACACTAGTTTTAGATTCCGACGCTTCACTTCAGGTTTACTGTATCCCTCTGACCTTCTTATTGACGAGGAAACACAGAAATTTCATTGGAATTAAATAGAAACGTCACTATGCCTACTTAAGTTTAAGAAGACTGACTCTTCTTACTGGCTATATTTTGAACCATTCCTGTGACACTAGTTATAGATTCCGATGCTTGACTTCTGTTTTACTGTATCCCTTGGACCTTCTTATTGACGATGAAACACAGAATTGCATCGGAATTAAATACAAAAGGCACAATGCCGACTTAAGTACAAGAGCACTGACCCTTCTTACTGTCTATGTTTTGAACCATTCCTGTGACACTAGTTATAGATTACGATGCTTCACTTCAGGTTTACTGTATCCCTCTGACCTTCTTATTGACGAGGAAACACAGAAATTGCATCGGAATTAAATAGAAATGCCACTGTGCTTACTTAAGTTTAAGAAGACTGACTCTTCTTACTGACTATATTTTGAACCATTCCTGTGACACTAGTTATAGATTCCGATGCTTCACTTCAGGTTTACTGTATCCCTCTGACCTTCTTATTGACGAGGAAACACAGAATTTGCATCGGAATTAAATAGAAACGCCACTATGCCTACTTAAGTTTAAGAAGACTGACTCTTCTTACTGGCTATATTTTGAACCATTCCTGTGACACTAGTTATAGATTCCGATGCTTGACTTCTGTTTTACTGTATCCCTTTGACCTTCTTATTGACGATGAAACACAGAATAGCATTGGAATTAAATACAAAAGGCACAATGCCGACTTAAGTACAAGAAGACTGACCCTGCTTACTGTCTATGTTTTGAACCATTCCTGTGACACTAGTTATAGATTTCGATGCTTCACTTCAGGTTTACTGTATCCCTCTGACCTTCTTATTGACGAGGAAACACAGAAATTGCATTGGAATTAAATAGAAACGCCACTATGCCTACTTAAGTGTAAGAAGACTGACTCTTCTTACTGGCTATATTTTGAACCATTCCTGTGACACTAGTTATAGATTCCGATGCATGACTTCTGTTTTACTGTATCCCTTGGACCTTCTTATTGACGATGAAACACAGAATTGCATCGGAATTAAATACAAAAGGCACAATGCGGACTTAAGTACAAGAAGACTGACCCTTCTTACTGTCTATGTTTTGAACCATTCCTGTGAGACTAGTTTTAGATTCCGATGCTTCACTTCAGGTTTACTGTATCCCTCTGACCTTCTTATTGACGAGGAAACACAGAAATTGCATCGGAATGAAATAGAAACGCCACTATGCCTACTTAAGTTTAAGAAGACTGACTCTTCTTACTGGCTATATTTTGAACCATTCCTGTGATCTAGTTATAGATTCCGATGCTTGACTTCTGTTTTACTGTATCCCTTGGACCTTCTTATTGACGATGAAACACAGAATTGCATCGGAATTAAATACAAAAGGCACAAGGCAGACTTAAGTACAAGAAGACTGACCCTTCTTACTGTCTATGTTTTGAACCATTCCTGTGACACTAGTTATAGATTCCGATGCTTCACTTCAGGTTTACTGTATCCCTTGGACCTTCTTATTGACGATGAAACACAGAAATTGCATCGGAATTAAATACAAAAGGCACAATGCCGACTTAAGTACAGGAAGACTGACTCTTCATACTGGCTATATTTTGAACCATTCCTGTGACACTAGTTATAGATTCCGATGCTTGACTTCAGTTTTACTGTATCCCTTGGACCTTCTTATTGACGATGAAACACAGAATTGCATCGGAATTAAATACAAAAGGCACAATGCAGACTTAAGTACAAGAAGACTGACTCTTCATACTGGCTATATTTGGAACCATTCCTGTGCCACTAGTTATAGATTCCGATGCTTGACTTCTGTTTTACTGTATCCCTTGGACATTCTTGTTGACGATGAAACACAGAATTGCTTCGGAATTAAATACAAAAGGCACAATGCCGACTTAAGTACAAGAAGACTGACCCTTCTTACTGTCTATGTTTTGAACCATTCCTGTGACACTAGTTATAGATTCCGATGCTTCACTTCATATTTACTGTATCCCTCTGATCTTCTTATTGACGAGGAAACACAGAAATTGCATCGGAATTAAATAGAAACGCCACTATGCCTACTTAAGTTTAAGAAGACTGACTCTTCATACTGGCTATATTTTGAACCATTCCTGTGACACTAGTTACAGATTCCGATGCTTCACTTCAGGTTTACTGTATCCCTCTGACCTTCTTATAGACGAGGAAACACAGAAATTGCATCGGAATTAAATAGAAACGCCACTATGCCTACTTAAGTTTAAGAAGACTGACTCTTCTTACTGGCTATATTTTGAACCATTTCTGTGACACTAGTTATAGATTCCGATGCTTGACTTCTGTTTTACTGTATCCCTTGGACCTTCTTATTGACGATGAAACACAGAATTTCATCGGAATTAAATACAAAAGGCACAATGCCGACTTAAGTACAAGAAGACTGACCCTTCTTACTGTCTGTGTTTTGAACCATTCCTGTGAAACTAGTTATAGATTCCGATGCTTCACTTCAGGTTTACTGTATCCCTCTGACCTTCTTATTGACGAGGAAACACAGAAATTGCATCGGAATTAAATAGAAACGCCACTATGCCTACTTAAGTTTAAGAAGACTGACTCTTCTTACTGGCTATATTTTGAACCATTCCTGTGACACTAGTTATAGATTCCGATGCTTGACTTCTGTTTTACTGTATCCCTTCGACCCTCTTATTGACGATGAAACACAGATTTGCATCGGAATTAAATACAAAAGGCACAATGCCGACTTCAGTACAAGAAGACTGACACTTTTTACTGTCTATGCTTTGAACCATTCCTGTGACACTAGTTACAGATTCCGATGCTTCACTTCAGGTTTACTGTATCCCTCTGACCTTCTTATTGACGAGGAAAAACAGAAATTGCATCGGAATTAAATAGAAACGCCACTATGCCTACTTAAGTTTAAGAAGACTGACTCTTCTTACTGGCTATATTTTGAACCATTCCTGTGACACTAGTTACAGATTCCGATGCTTGACTTCTGCTTTACTGTATCCCTTGGACCTTCTTATTGACGATGAAACACAGAATTACATCGGAATTAAATACAAAAGGCACAATGCCAACTTAAGTACAAGAAGACTGACCCTTCTTACTGTCTATGTTTTGAACCATTCCTGTGACACTAGTTATAGATTCCGATGCTTCACTTCAGGTTTACTGTATCCCTCTGACCTTCTTATTGACGAGGAAACACAGAAATTGCATCGGAATTAAATAGAAACGCCACTATGCCTACTTAAGTTTAAGAAGACTGACTCTTCTTACTGGCTATATTTTGAACCATTCCTGTGACACTAGTTATAGATTCCGATGCTTGACTTCTGTTTTACTGTATCGCTTTGACCTTCTCATTGACGATGAAACACAGAATAGCATTGGAATTAAATACAAAAGGCACAATGCCGACTTAAGTACAAGAAGACTGACCCTTCTTACTGTCTATGTTTTGAACCATTCCTGTGACACTAGTTATAGATTCCGATGCTTCACTTCATATTTACTGTATCCCTCTGATCTTCTTATTGACGAGGAAACACAGAAATTGCATCGGAATTAAATAGAAACGCCACTATGCCTACTTAAGTTTAAGAAGAGTGACTCTTCATACTGGCTATATTTTGAACCATTCCTGTGACACTAGTTACAGATTCCGATGCTTCACTTCAGGTTTACTGTATCCCTCTGACCTTCTTATAGACGAGGAAACACAGAAATTGCATCGGATTTAAATAGAAACGCCACTATGCCTACTTAAGTTTAAGAAGACTGACTCTTCTTACTGGCTATATTTTGAACCATTCCTGTGACACTAGTTATAGATTCCGATGCTTGACTTCTGTTTTACTGTATCCCTTTGACCTTCTTATTGACGATGAAACACAGAATAGCATTGGAATTAAATACAAAAGGCACAATGCCGACTTAAGTACAAGAAGACTGACCCTTCTTACTGTCTATGTTTTGAACCATTCCTGTGACACTAGTTATAGATTCCGATGCTTCACTTCATATTTACTGTATCCCTCTGATCTTCTTATTGACGAGGAAACACAGAAATTGCATCGGAATTAAATAGAAACGCCACTATGCCTACTTAAGTTTAAGAAGACTGACTCTTCATACTGGCTATATTTTGAACCATTCCTGTGACACTAGTTACAGATTCCGATGCTTCACTTCAGGTTTACTGTATCCCTCAGACCTTCTTATAGACGAGGAAACACAGAAATTGCATCGGAATTAAATAGAAACGCCACTATGCCTACTTAAGTTTAAGAAGACTGACTCTTCTTACTGGCTATACTTTGAACCATTTCTGTGACACTAGTTATAGATTCCGATGCTTGACTTCAGTTTTACTGTATCCCTTGGACCTTCTTATTGACGATGAAACACAGAATTTCATCGGAATTAAATACAAAAGGCACAATGCCGACTTAAGTACAAGAAGACTGACCCTTCTTACTGTCTATGTTTTGAACCATACCTGTGAAACTAGTTATAGATTCCGATGCTTCACTTCAGGTTTACTGTATCCCTCTGACCTTCTTATTGACGAGGAAACACAGAAATTGCATCGGAATTAAATAGAAACGCCACTATGCCTACTTAAGTTTAAGAAGACTGACTCTTCTTACTGGCTATATTTTGAACCATTCCTGTGACACTAGTTATAGATTCCGATGCTTGACATCTGTTTTACTGTATCCCTTCGACCCTCTTATTGACGATGAAACACAGATTTGCATCGGAATTAAATACAAAAGGCACAATGCCGACTTAAGTACTAGAAGACTGACCCTTTTTACTGTCTATGTTTGAACCATTCCTGTGACACTAGTTACAGATTCCGATGCTTCACTTCAGGTTTACTGTATCCCTCTTACCTTCTTATTGACGAGGAAAAACAGAAATTGCATCGGAATTAAATAGAAACGCCACTATGCCTACTTAAGTTTAAGAAGACTGACTCTTCTTACTGGCTATATTTTGAACCATTCCTGTGACACTAGTTACAGATTCCGATGCTTGACTTCTGCTTTACTGTATCCCTTGGGCCTTCTTATTGACGATGAAACACAGAATTACATCGGTATTAAATACAAGAGGCACAATGCCGACTTAAGTACAAGAAGACTGACCCTTCTTACTGTCTATGTTTTGAACCATTCCTGTGACACTAGTTATAGATTCCGATGCTTCACTTCAGGTTTACTGTATCCCTCTGACCTTCTTATTGACGAGGAAACACAGAAATTGCATCGGAATTAAATAGAAACGCCACTATGCCTACTTAAGTTTAAGAAGACTGACTCTTCTTACTGGCTATATTTTGAACCATTCCTGTGACACTAGTTATAGATTCCGATGCTTGACTTCTGTTTTACTGTATCCCTTTGACCTTCTTATTGACGATGAAACACAGAATAGCATTGGAATTAAATACAAAAGGCACAATGCCGACTTAAGTACAAGAAGACTGACCCTTCTTACTGTCTATGTTTTGAACCATTCCTGTGACACTAGTTATAGATTCCGATGCTTCACTTCAGGTTTACTGTATCCCTCTGACCTTCTGATTGACGAGGAAACACAGAAATTGCATCGGAATTAAATAGAAACGCCACTATGCCTACTTAAGTTGAAGAAGACTGACTCTTCTTACTGGCTATATTTTGAACCATTCCTGTGACACTAGTTATAGATTCCGATGCATGACTTCTGTTTTACTGTATCCCTTGGACCTTCCTATTGACGATGAAACACAGAATTGCATCGGAATTATATACAAAAGGCACAATGCCGACTTAAGTACAAGAAGACTGACCCTTCTTACTGTCTATGTTTTGATCTATTCCTGTGACACTAGTTATAGATTCCGATGCTTCACTTCAGGTTTACTGTATCCCTCCGACCTTCTTATTGATGAGGAAACACAGAAATTGCATCGGAATTAAATAGAAACGCCACAATGCCTACTTAAGTTTAAGAAGACTGACTCTTCTTACTGGCTATATTTTGAACCATTCCTGTGACACTAGTTATAGATTCCGATGCTTGACTTGTGTTTTACTGTATCCCTTGGACCTTATTGACGATGAAACACAGAATTACATCGGAATTAAATACAAAAGGCACAATGCCGACTTAAGTACAAGAAGACTGACCGTTCTTACTGTCTATGTTTTGAACCATTCCTGTGACACTAGTTTTAGATTCCGATGCTTCACTTCAGGTTTACTGTATCCCTCTGACCTTCTTATTGACGAGGAAACACAGAAATTTCATCGGAATTAAATAGAAACGTCACTATGCCTACTTAAGTTTAAGAAGACTGACTCTTCTTACTGGCTATATTTTGAACCATTCCTGTGACACTAGTTATAGATTGCGATGCTTGACTTCTGTTTTAGTGTATCCCTTGGACCTTCTTATTGACGATGAAACACAGAATTGCATCGGAATTAAATACAAAAGGCACAATGCCGACTTAAGTACAAGAAGACTGACCCTTCTTACTGTCTATGTTTTGAACCATTCCTGTGACACTAGTTATAGATTACGATGCTTCACTTCAGATTTACTGTATCCCTCTCACCTTCTTATTGACGAGGAAACACAGAAATTGCATCGGAATTAAATAGAAACGCCACTGTGCTTACTTAAGTTTAAGAAGACTGTCTCTTCTTACGGGCTATATTTTGAACCATTCCTGTGACACTAGTTATAGATTCCGATACTTCACTTCAGGTTTACTGCATCCCTTGGACGTTCTTATTGACGATGAAACACAGAAATTGCATCGGAATTAAATACAAAAGGCACAATGCAGACTTAAGTACAAGAAGACTGACTCTTCATACTGGCTATATTTTGAACCATTCCTGTGACACTAGTTATAGATTCCGATGCTTCACTTCAGGTTTACTGTATCCCTCTGACCTTCGTATTGACGAGGAAACACAGAAATTGCATCGGAATTAAATAGAAACGCCACTATGCCTACTTAAGTTTAAGAAGACTGACTCTTCTTACTGACTACATTTTGAACCATTCCTGTGACACTAGTTATAGATTCCGATGCTTCACTTCAGGTTTACTGTATCCCTTGGACCATCTTATTGACGATGAAACACAGAAATTGCTTCGGAATTAAATACAAAAGGCACAATGCAGACTTAAGTACAAGAAGACTGACTCTTCATACTGGCTATATTTTGAACCATTCCTGTGACACTAGTTATAGATTCCGATACTTGACTTCAGTTTTGCTGTATCCCTTGGACCTTCTTACTGACGATGAAACACAGAATTGCATCGGAATTAAATACAAAAGGAACAATGCAGACTTAAGTACAAGAAGACTGACCCTTCTTACTGTCTATGTTTTGAACCATTCCTGTGACACTAGTTATAGATTCCGATGCTTCACTTCAGGTTTACTGTATCCGTCTGACCTTCTTATTGACGAGGAAACACAGAAATTGCATCGGAATTAAATAGAAACGCCACTATGCCTACTTAAGTTTAAGAAGACTGACTCTTCTTACTGGCTATATTTTGAACCATTCCTGTGACACTAGTTATAGATTCCGATGCTTGACTTCTGTTTTACTGTATCCCTTGGACCTTCTTATTGACGATGAAACACAGAATTGCATTGGAATTAAATACAAAAGGCACAATGCCGACTTAAGTACAAGAAGACTGACCCTTCTTACTGTCTATGTTTTGAACCATTCCTGTGACACTAGTTATAGATTCCGATGCTTCACTTCAGGTTTACTGTATCCCTCTGACCTTCTTATTGACGAGGAAACTCAGAAATTGCATCGGAATTAAATAGAAACGCCTCTATGCCTACTTAAGTTTAAGAAGACTGACTCTTCTTACTGGCTATATTTTGAACCATTCCTGTGACACTAGCTATAGATTCCGATGCTTGACTTCTGTTTTACTGTATCCCTTGGACCTTCTTATTGACGATGAAACACAGAATTGCATCGGAATTAAATACAAAAGGCACAATGCCGACTTAAGTACAAGAAGACTGACCCTTCTTACTGTCTATGTTTTGATCCATTCCTGTGACACTAGTTATAGATTCCGATGCTTCACTTCAGGTTTACTGTATCCCACTGACCTTCTTATTGACGAAAAAACTCAGAAATTGCATCGGAAGTAAATAGAAACGCCACAATGCCTACTTAAGTTTAAGATGACTGACTCTTCTTACTGGCTATATTTTGAACCATTCCTGTGACACTAGTTATAGATTCCGATGCTTGACTTCTGTTTTACTGTATCCCTTGGACCTTCTTATTGACGATGAAACACAGAATTACATCTGAATTAAATACAAAAGGCACAATGCCGACTTAAGTACAAGAAGACTGACCGTTCTTACTGTCTATGGTTTGAACCATTCCTGTGACACTAGTTTTAGATTCCGATGCTTCACTTCAGGTTTACTGTATCCCTCTGACCTTCTTATTGACGAGGAAACACAGAAATTTCATCGGAATTAAATAGAAACGCCACTACGCCTACTTAATTTTAAGAAGACTGACTCTTCTTACTGGCTATATTTTGAACCATTCATGTGACACTAGTTATAGATTCCGATGCTTCACTTCAGGTTTACTGCATCCCTTGGACCTTCTTATTGACGATGAAACACAGAAATTGCATCGCAATTAAATACAAAAGGCACAGTGCTGACTTAAGTACAAGAAGACTTGACTCTTCATACTGGCTATATTTTGAACCGTTCCTGTGACACTAGTTATAGATTCCGATGCTTGCCTTCAGTTTTACTGTATCCCTTGGACCTTCTTATTGACGACGAAACACTGAATTGCATCGGAATTTAATACAAAAGGCACAATGCAGACTTTAGTACAAGAAAACTGACTCTTCATACTGGCTATATTTTGAACCATTCCTGTGACACTAGTTATAGATTTCGATACTTGACTTCAGTTTTGCTGTATCCCTTGGACCTTCTTACTGACGATGAAACACAGAATTGCATCGGAATTAAATACAAAAGGAACAATGCAGACTTAAGTACAAGAAGACTGACCCTTCTTACTGTCTATGTTTTGAACCATTCCTGTGACACTAGTTATAGATTCCGATGATTCACTTCAGGTTTACTGTATCCGTCTGACCTTCTTATTGACGAGGAAACACAGAAATTGCATCGGAATTAAATAGAAACGCCACTATGCCTACTTAAGTTTAAGAAGACTGACTCTTCTTACTGGCTATATTTTGAACCATTCCTGTGACACTAGTTATAGATTCCGATGCTTGACTTCTGTTTTACTGTATCCCTTGGACGTTCTTAATGACGATGAAACACAGAATTGCATTGGAATTAAATACAAAAGGCACAATGCCGACTTAAGTACAAGAAGACTGACCCTTCTTACTGTCTATGTTTTGAACCATTCCTGTGACACTAGTTATAGATTCCGATGCTTCACTTCAGGTTTACTGTATCCCTCTGACCTTCTTATTGACGAGGAAACTCAGAAATTGCATCGGAATTAAATAGAAACGCCTCCATGCCTACTTAAGTTTAAGAAGACTGACTCTTCTTACTGGCTATATTTTGAACCATTCCTGTGACACTAGTTATAGATTCCGATGCTTGACTTCTGTTTTACTGTATCCCTTGGACCTTCTTATTGACGATGAAACACAGAATTGCATCGGAATTAAATAAAAAAGGCACAATGCCGACTTAAGTACAAGAAGACTGACCCATCTTACTGTCTATGTTTTGATCCATTCCTGTGACACTAGTTATAGATTCCGATGCTTCACTTCAGGTTTACTGTATCCCACTGACCTTCTTATTGACGAAAAAACTCAGAAATTGCATCGGAAGTAAATAGAAACGCCACAATGCCTACTTAAGTTTAGGATGACTGACTCTTCTTACTGGCTATATTTTGAACCATTCCTGTGACACTAGTTATAGATTCCGATGCTTGACTTCTGTTTTACTGTATCCCTTGGACCTTCTTATTGACGATGAAACACAGAATTACATCTGAATTAAATACAAAAGGCACAATGCCGACTTAAGTACAAGAAGACTGACCGTTCTTACTGTCTATGGTTTGAACCATTCCTGTGACACTAGTTTTAGATTCCGATGCTTCACTTCAGGTTTACTGTATCCCTCTGACCTTCTTGTTGACGAGGAAACACAGAAATTTCATCGGAATTAAAGAGAAACGTCACTATGCCTACTTAAGTTTAAGAAGACTGACTCTTCTTACTGGCTATATTTTGAACCATTCCTGTGACACTAGTTATAGATTCCGATGCTTGACTTCTGTTTTACTGTATCGCTTGGACCTTCTTATTGACGATGAAACACAGAATTGCATCGGAATTAAATACTAAAGGCACAATGCCGACTTAAGTACAAGAAGACTGACCCTTCTTACAGTCTATGTTTTGAACCATTCCTGTGACACTAGTTATAGATTACGATGCTTCACTTCAGGTTTACTGTATCCCTCTGACCTTCTTATTGACGAGGAAACACAGAAATTGCATCGGAATTAAATAGAAACGCCACTGTGCTTACTTAAGTTTAAGAAGACTGACTCTTCTTACTGGCTATATTTTGAACCATTCCTGTGACACTAGTTATAGATTCCGATGCTTCACTTCAGGTTTTCTGCATCCCTTGGACCTTCTTATTGACGATGAAACACAGAAATTGCATCGGAATTAAATACAAAAGGCACAATGCAGACTTAAGTACAAGAAGACTGACTCTTCATACTGGCTATATTTTGAACCATTCCTGTGACACTAGTTACAGATTCCGTTGCTTGACTTCTGTTTTACTGAATCCCTTGGACCTTCTTATTGACGATGAAACACAGAATTGCATCCGAATTAAATACAAAAGGCACAATGCCGACTTAAGTACAAGAAGACTGACCCTTCTTACTGTCTATGTTTTGAACCATTCCTGTGACACTAGTTATAGATTCCGATGCTTCACTTCAGGTTTACTGTATCCCTCTGACCTTCTTATTGACGAGGAAACACAGAAATTGCATCGGAATTAAATAGAAACGCCACTATGCCTACTTAAGTTTAAGAAGACTGACTCTTCTTACTGACTATATTTTGAACCATACCTGTGACACTAGTTATAGATTCCGATGCTTCACTTCAGGTTTACTGCATCCCTTGGACCATCTTATTGACGATGAAACACAGAATTGCATCGGAATTAAATACAAAAGGCACAATGCAGACTTAAGTACAAGAAGACTGACCCTTCTTACTGTCTATGTTTTGAACCATTCCTGTGACACTAGTTATAGATTCCGATGCTTCACTTCAGGTTTACTGTATCACTCTGACCTTCTTATTGACGAGGAAACACAGAAATTGCATCGGAATTAAATAGAAACGCCACTATGCCTACTTAAGTTTAAGAAGACTGACTCTTCTTACTGGCTATATTTGGAACCATTCCTGTGACACTAGTTATAGATTACGATGCTTGACTTCTGTTTTACTGTATCCCTTGGACCTTCTTATTGACGATGAAACACAGAATTGCATCGGAATTAAATAGAAAAGGCACAATGCCGACTTAAGTACAAGACGACTGACTTTTCTTACTGTCTATGTTTTGAACCATTCCTGTGACACTAGTTATAGATTCCGATGCTTCACTTCAGGTTTACTGTATCCCTCTGACCTTCTTATTGACGAGGAAACACAGAAATTTCATCGGAATTAAATAGAAACGTCACTATGCCTACTTAAGTTTAAGAAGACTGACTCTTCTTACTGGCTATATTTTGAACCATTCCTGTGACACTAGTTATAGATTCCGATGCTTGACTTCTGTTTTACTGTATCCCTTGGAC
Source organism: Schistocerca piceifrons (assembly GCF_021461385.2). Lineage (NCBI taxonomy): Eukaryota > Metazoa > Arthropoda > Insecta > Orthoptera > Acrididae > Schistocerca > Schistocerca piceifrons. The sequence goes on along the minus strand of NW_025727968.1, from coordinate 67,250 downwards.
CTTCTTATTGACGATGAAACACAGAATTGCATCGGAATTAAATACAAAAGGCACAATGCCGACCTAAGTACAAGAAGACTGACCCTTCTTACTGTCTATGTTTTGAACCATTCCTGTGACACTAGTTATAGATTACGATGCTTCACTTCTGGTTTACTGTATCCCTCTGACCTTCTTCTTGACGAGGAAACACAGAAATTGCATCTGAATTAAATAGAAACGCCACTGTGCTTACTTAAGTTTAAGAAGACTGACTCTTCTTACTGGCTATATTTTGAACCATTCCTGTGACACTAGTTATAGATTCCGATGCTTCACTTCAGGTTTACTGCATCCCTTGGACCTTCTTATTGACGATGAAACACAGAAATTGCATCGGAATTAAATACAAAAGGCACAATGCAGACTTAAGTACAAGAAGACTGACTCTTCATACTGGCTATATTTTGAACCATTCCTGTGACACTAGTTATAGATTCCGTTGCTTGACTTCTGTTTTACTGAATCACTTGGACCTTCTTATTGACGATGAAACACAGAATTGCATCCGAATTAAATACAAAAGGCACAATGCCGACTTAAGTACCAGAAGACTGACCCTTCTTACTGTCTATATTTTGAACCATTCCTGTGACACTAGTTATAGATTCCGATGCTTCACTTCAGGTTTACTGTATCCCTCTGACCTTCTTATTGACGAGGAAACACAGAAATTGCATCGGAATTAAATAGAATCGCCACTATGCCTACTTAAGTTTAAGAAGACTGACTCTTCTTACTGACTATATTTTGAACCATACCTGTGACACTAGTTATAGATTCCGATGCTTCACTTCAGGTTTACTGCATCCCTTGGACCATCTTATTGACGATGAAACACAGAATTGCATCGGAATTAAATACAAACGGCACAATGCAGACTTAAGTACAAGAAGACTGACCCTTCTTACTGTCTATGTTTTGAACCATTCCTGTGACACTAGTTATAGATTATGATGCTTCACTTCAGGTTTACTGTATCACTCTGACCTTCTTATTGACGAGGGAACACAGAAATTGCATCGGAATTAAATAGAAACGCCTCTATGCCTACTTAATTTTAAGAAGCCTGACTCTTCTTACTGGCTATACTTTGAACCATTCCTGTGACACTAGTTATAGTTTCCGATGCTTCACTTGAGGTTTACTGCATCCCTTGGACCTTCTTATTGACGATGAAACACAGAAATTGCATCGCAATTAAATACAAAAGGCACAATGCCGACTTAAGTACAAGAAGACTGACTCTTCATACTGGCTATATTTTGAACCATTCCTGTGACACTAGTTATAGATTCCGATGCTTGACTTCAGTTTTACTGTATCCCTTGGACCTTCTTATTGACCACGAAACACAGAATTGCATCGGAATTAAATACAAAAGGCACAATGCAGATTTTAGTAAAAGAAAACTGACTCTTCATACTGGATATATTTTGAACCATTCCTGTGACACTAGTTATAGATTCCGATGTTTGACTTCAGTTTTGCTGTATCCCTTGGACCTTCTTACTGACGATGAAACACAGAATTGCATCGGAATTAAATACAAAAGGCACAATGCAGACTTAAGTACAAGAAGACTGACCCTTCGTACTGTCTATGTTTTGAACCATTCCTCTGACACTAGTCATAGATTCCGATGCTTCACTTCAGGTTTACTGTATCCCTCTGACCTTCTTATTGACGAGGAAACACAGAAATTGCATCGGAATTAAAAGCAAAAGGCACAATGTCGACTTAAGTACAAGAAGACTGACCCTTCTTACTGTCTATGTTTTGAACCATTCCTGTGACACTAGTTATAGATTCCGATGCTTCACTTCAGGTTTACTGTATCCCTCTGACCTTCTTATTGACGAGGAAACACAGAAATTGCATCGGAATTAAATAGAAACGCCACTATGCCTACTTAAGTTTAAGAAGACTGACTCTTCTTACTGGCTATACTTTGAACCATTCCTGTGACACTAGTTATAGATTCCGATGCTTGACTTCTGTTTTACTGTATCCCTTGGACCTTCTTATTGACGATGAAACACAGAATTGCATCGGAATTAAATACAAAAGGCACAATGCCGACTTAAGTACAAGAAGACTGATCCTTCTTACTATGTTTTGAACCATTCCTGTGACACTAGTTATAGATTCCGATGCTTCACTTCAGGTTTACTGTATCCCTCTGACCTTCTTATTGACGAGGAAACACAGAAATTGCATCGGAATTAAATAGAAACGCCACCATGCCTACTTAAGTTTAAGAAGACTGACTCTTCTTACTGGCTATATTTTGAACCATTCCTGTGACACTAGTTATAGATTCCGATGCTTGACTTCTGTTTTACTGTATCCCTTGGACCTTCTTATTGACGATGAAACACAGAATTGCATCGGAATTAAATACAAAAGGCACAATGCCGACTTAAGTACAAGAAGACTGACCCTTCTTACTGTCTATGCTTTGAGCCATTCCTGTGACACTAGTTATAGATTCCGATGCTTCACTTCAGGTTTACTGTATCCCTCTGACCTTCTTATTGACGAAGAAACACAGAAATTGCATCGGAATTAAATAGAAACGCCACTATGCCTACTTAAGTTTAAGAAGACTGACTCTTCTTACTGGCTATATTTTGAACAATTCCTGCGACACTAGTTATAGATTCCGATGCTTGACTTCTGTTTTACTGTATCCCTTGGACCTTCTTATTGACGATGAAACACAGAATTGCATCGGAATTCAATACAAAAGGCACAATGCCGACTTAAGTACAAGAAGACTGACCCTTCTTACTGTCTATGTTTTGAACCAATCCTGTGACACTAGTTATAGATTACGATGCTTCACTTCAGGTTTACTGTATCCCTCTGACCATCTTATTGACGAGGAAACACAGAAATTGCTTCGGAATTAAATAGAAACGCCACTGTGCTTACTTAAGTTTAAGAAGACTGACTCTTCTTACTGGCTATACTTTGAACCATTCCTGTGACACTAGTTATAGATTCCGATGCTTTACTTCAGGTTTACTGCATCCCTTGGACCTTCTTATTGACGATGAAACACAGAAATTGCATCGGAATTAAATACAAAAGGCACAATGCAGACTTAAGTACAAGAAGACTGACCCTTCATACTGGCTATATTTTGAACCATTCCTGTGACACTAGTTATAGATTCCGTTGCTTGACTTCTTTTTACTGAATCCCTTAGACCTTCTTATTGACGATGAAACACAGAATTGCATCCGAATTAAATACAAAAGGCACAATGCCGACTTAAGTACAAGAAGACTGACCCTTCTTACTGTCTATGTTTTGAACCATTGGTGACACTAGTTATAGATTCCGATGCTTGACTTCAGTTTTACTGTATCCCTTGGACCTTCTTATTGACCACGAAACACAGAATTGCATCGGAATTAAATACAAAAGGCACAATGCAGACTTTAGTACAAGAAAACAGACTCTTCATACTCTCTATATTTTGAACCATTCCTGTGACACTAGTTATAGATTCCGATGCTTGACTTCAGTTTTGCTGTATCCCTTGGACCTTCTTACTGACGATGAAACACAGAATTGCATCGGAATTAAATACAAAAGGCACAATGCAGACTTAAGTACAAGAAGACTGACCCTTCTTACTGTCTATGTTTTGAACCATTCCTGTGACACTAGTTATAGATTCCGATGCTTCACTTCAGGTTTTCTGTATCCCTCTGACCTTCTTATTGACGAGGAAACACAGAAATTGCATCGGAATTAATTACAAAAGGCACAATGCCGACTTAAGTACAAGAAGACTGACCCTTCTTACTGTCTATGATTTGAACCATTCCTGTGACACTAGTTATAGATTCCGATGCTTCACTTCAGGTTTACTGTATCCCTCTTACCTTCTTATTGAAGAGGAAACACAGAAATTGCATCGGAATTAAATAGAAACGCCACTATGCCTACTTAAGTTTAAGAAGACTGACTCTTCTTACTGGCTATATTTTGAACCATTCCTGTGACACTAGTTATAGATTCCGATGCTTGACTTCTGTTTTACTGTATCCCTTGGACCTTCTTATTGTCGATGAAACACTGAATTGTATTGGAATTAAATACAAAAGGCACAATGCCGACTTAAGTACAAGAAGACTGACCCTTCTTACTGTCTATGTTTTGAACCATTCCTGTGACACTAGTTATAGATTTCGATGCTTCACTTCAGGTTTTCTGTATCCCTCCGACCTTCTTATTGACGAGGAAACACAGAAATTGCATCGGAATTAATTACAAAAGGCACAATGCCGACTTAAGTACAAGAAGACTGACCCTTCTTACTGTCTATGTTTTGAACCATTCCTGTGACACTAGTTATAGATTCCGATGCTTCACTTCAGGTTTACTGTATCGCTCTGACCTTCTTATTGACGAGGAAACACAGAAATTGCATCGGAATTAAATAGAAACGCCACTATGCCTACTTAAGTTTAAGAAAACTGACTCTTCTTACTGGCTATATTTTGAACCATTCCTGTGACACTAGTTATAGATTCCGATGCTTGACTTCTGTTTTACTGTATCCCTTGGACCTTCTTATTGACGATGAAACACAGAATTGCATCGGAATTAAATACAAAAGGCACAATGCCGACTTAAGTACAAGAAGACTGATCCTTCTTACTATGTTTTGAACCATTCCTGTGACACTAGTTATAGATTCCGATGCTTCACTTCAGGTTTACTGTATCCCTCTGACCTTCTTATTGACGAGGAAACACAGAAATTGCATCGGAATTAAATAGAAACGCCACCATGCCTACTTAAGTTTAAGAAGACTGACTCTTCTTACTGGCTATATTTTGAACCATTCCTGTGACACTAGTTATGTATTCCGATGCTTGACTTCTGTTTTACTGTATCCCTTGGACCTTCTTATTGACGATGAAACACAGAATTGCATCGGAATTAAATACAAAAGGCACAATGCCGACTTAAGTACAAGAAGACTGACCCTTCTTACTGTCTATGCTTTGAACCATTCCTGTGACACTAGTTATAGATTCCGATGCTTCACTTCAGGTTTACTGTATCCCTCTGACCTTCTCATTGACGAGGAAACACAGAAATTGCATCGGAATTAAATAGAAACGCCACTATGCCTACTTAAGTTTAAGAAGACTGACTCTTCTTACTGGCTATATTTTGAACCATTCCTGTGACACTAGTTATAGATTCCGATGCTTGACTTCTGTTTTACTGTATCCCTTGGACCTTCTTATTGACGATGAAACACAAAATTGCATCGGAATTCAATACAAAAGGCACAATGCCGACTTAAGTACAAGAAGACTGACCCTTCTTACTGTCTATGTTTTGAACCATTCCTGTGACACTAGTTATAGATTCCGATGCTTCACTTCAGGTTTACTGTATCCCTCTGACCTTCTTATTGACGAGGAAACACAGAAATTGCATCGGAATTAAATAGAAACGCCACTATGCCTACTTAAGTTTAAGAAGACTGACTCTTCTTACTGGCTATATTTTGAACCATTCCTGTGACACTAGTTATAGATTCCGATGCTTGACTTCTGTTTTACTGTATCCCTCTGACCTTCTTATTGACGATGAAACTTAGAAATTGCATCGGAATTAAATACAAAAGGCACAATGCCGACTTAAGTACAAGAAGACTGACTCTTCATACTGGCTATATTTTGAACCATTCCTGTGACACTAGTTATAGATTCCGATGCTTGACTTCAGTTTTACTGTATCCCTTGGACCTTCTCATTGACGATGAAACACAGAATTGCATCGGAATTAAATACATAAGGCACAATGCCGACTTAAGTACAAGAAGACTGACCCTTCTTACTGTCTATAATTTGAACCATTCCTGTGACACTAGTTATAGATTCCGATGCTTGACTTCTGTTTTACTGTATCCCTCTGACCTTCTTATTGACGATGAAACTTAGAAATTGCATCGGAATTAAATACAAAAGGCACAATGCAGACTTAAGTACAAGAAGACTGTCCCTTCTTACTGTCTATGTTTTGAACCATTCTTGTGACACTAGTTATAGATTCCGATGCTTCACTTCAGGTTTACTGTATCCCTCTGACCTTCTTATTGACGAGGAAACACAGAAATTGCATCGGAATTAAATAGAAACCCCACTATGCCTACTTAAGTTTAAGAAGACTGACTCTTCTTACTGGCTATATTTTGAACCATTCCTGTGACACTAGTTATTGATTCCGATGCTTCACTTCAGGTTTACTGTATCCCTCTGACCTTCTTATTGACGAGGAAACACAGAAATTGCATCGGAATTAAATAGAAACGCCACTATGCCTACTTAAGTTTAAGAAGACTGACTCTTCTTACTGGCTATATTTTGAACAATTCCTGCGACACTAGTTATAGATTCCGATGCTTGACTTCTGTTTTACTGTATCCCTTGGACCTTCTTATTGACGATGAAACACAGAATTGCATCGGAATTAAATACAAAAGGCACAATGCCGACTTAAGTACAAGAAGACTGACCCTTCTTACTGTCTATGCTTTGAGCCATTCCTGTGACACTAGTTATAGATTCCGATGCTTCACTTCAGGTTTACTGTATCCCTCTGACCTTCTTATTGACGAAGAAACACAGAAATTGCATCGGAATTAAATAGAAACGCCACTATGCCTACTTAAGTTTAAGAAGACTGACTCTTCTTACTGGCTATATTTTGAACAATTCCTGCGACTCTAGTTATAGATTCCGATGCTTGACTTCTGTTTTACTGTATCCCTTGGACCTTCTTATTGACGATGAAACACAGAATTGCATCGGAATTCAATACAAAAGGCACAATGCCGACTTAAGTACAAGAAGACTGACCCTTCTTACTGTCTATGTTTTGAACCAATCCTGTGACACTAGTTATAGATTACGATGCTTCACTTCAGGTTTACTGTATCCCTCTGACCATCTTATTGACGAGGAAACACAGAAATTGCTTCGGAATTAAATAGAAACGCCACTGTGCTTACTTAAGTTTAAGAAGACTGACTCTTCTTACTGGCTATACTTTGAACCATTCCTGTGACACTAGTTATAGATTCCGATGCTTTACTTCAGGTTTACTGCATCCCTTGGACCTTCTTATTGACGATGAAACACAGAAATTGCATCGGAATTAAATACAAAAGGCACAATGCAGACTTAAGTACAAGAAGACTGACCCTTCATACTGGCTATATTTTGAACCATTCCTGTGACACTAGTTATAGATTCCGTTGCTTGACTTCTTTTTACTGAATCCCTTAGACCTTCTTATTGACGATGAAACACAGAATTGCATCCGAATTAAATACAAAAGGCACAATGCCGACTTAAGTACAAGAAGACTGACCCTTCTTACTGTCTATGTTTTGAACCATTGGTGACACTAGTTATAGATTCCGATGCTTGACTTCAGTTTTACTGTATCCCTTGGACCTTCTTATTGACCACGAAACACAGAATTGCATCGGAATTAAATACAAAAGGCACAATGCAGACTTTAGTACAAGAAAACTGACTCTTCATACTGGCTATATTTTGAACCATTCCTGTGACACTAGTTATAGATTCCGATGCTTGACTTCAGTTTTGCTGTATCCCTTGGACCTTCTTACTGACGATGAAACACAGATTTGCATCGGAATTAAATACAAAAGGCACAATGCAGACTTAAGTACAAGAAGACTGACCCTTCTTACTGTCTATGTTTTGAACCATTCCTGTGACACTAGTTATAGATTCCGATGCTTCACTTCAGGTTTTCTGTATCCCTCTGACCTTCTTATTGACGAGGAAACACAGAAATTGCATCGGAATTAATTACAAAAGGCACAATGCCGACTTAAGTACAAGAAGACTGACCCTTCTTACTGTCTATGTTTTGAACCATTCCTGTGACACTAGTTATAGATTCCGATGCTTCACTTCAGGTTTACTGTATCCCTCTTACCTTCTTATTGACGAGGAAACACAGAAATTGCATCGGAATTAAATAGAAACGCCACTATGCCTACTTAAGTTTAAGAAGACTGACTCTTCTTACTGGCTATATTTTGAACCATTCCTGTGACACTAGTTATAGATTCCGATGCTTGACTTCTGTTTTACTGTATCCCTTGGACCTTCTTATTGTCGATGAAACACTGAATTGTATTGGAATTAAATACAAAAGGCACAATGCCGACTTAAGTACAAGAAGACTGACCCTTCTTACTGTCTATGTTTTGAACCATTCCTGTGACACTAGTTATAGATTTCGATGCTTCACTTCAGGTTTTCTGTATCCCTCCGACCTTCTTATTGACGAGGAAACACAGAAATTGCATCGGAATTAATTACAAAAGGCACAATGCCGACTTAAGTACAAGAAGACTGACCCTTCTTACTGTCTATGTTTTGAACCATTCCTGTGACACTAGTTATAGATTCCGATGCTTCACTTCAGGTTTACTGTATCGCTCTGACCTTCTTATTGACGAGGAAACACAGAAATTGCATCGGAATTAAATAGAAACGCCACTATGCCTACTTAAGTTTAAGAAAACTGACTCTTCTTACTGGCTATATTTTGAACCATTCCTGTGACACTAGTTATAGATTCCGATGCTTGACTTCTGTTTTACTGTATCCCTTGGACCTTCTTATTGACGATGAAACACAGAATTGCATCGGAATTAAATACAAAAGGCACAATGCCGACTTAAGTACAAGAAGACTGATCCTTCTTACTATGTTTTGAACCATTCCTGTGACACTAGTTATAGATTCCGATGCTTCACTTCAGGTTTACTGTATCCCTCTGACCTTCTTATTGACGAGGAAACACAGAAATTGCATCGGAATTAAATAGAAACGCCACCATGCCTACTTAAGTTTAAGAAGACTGACTCTTCTTACTGGCTATATTTTGAACCATTCCTGTGACACTAGTTATGTATTCCGATGCTTGACTTCTGTTTTACTGTATCCCTTGGACCTTCTTATTGACGATGAAACACAGAATTGCATCGGAATTAAATACAAAAGGCACAATGCCGACTTAAGTACAAGAAGACTGACCCTTCTTACTGTCTATGCATTGAACCATTCCTGTGACACTAGTTATAGATTCCGATGCTTCACTTCAGGTTTACTGTATCCCTCTGACCTTCTCATTGACGAGGAAACACAGAAATTGCATCGGAATTAAATAGAAACCCCACTATGCCTACTTAAGTTTAAGAAGACTGACTCTTCTTACTGGCTATATTTTGAACCATTCCTGTGACACTAGTTATTGATTCCGATGCTCGACTTCTGTTTTACTGTATCCCTTGGACCTTCTTATTGACGATGAAACACAGAATTGCATCGGAATTAAATACAAAAGGCACAATGCCGACTTAAGTACAAGAAGACTGATCCTTCTTAGTGTCTATGTTTTGAACCATTCCTGTGACACTAGTTATAGATTCCGATGCTTCACTTCAGGTTTACTGTATCCCTCTGACCTTCTTATTGACGAGGAAACACAGAAATTGCATCGGAATTAAATAGAAACGCCACTATGCCTACTTAAGTTTAAGAAGACTGACTCTTCTTACTGGCTATATTTTGAACCATTCCTGTGACACTAGTTATAGATTCCGATGCTTGACTTCTGTTTTACTGTATCCCTTGGACCTTCTTATTGACGATGAAACACAAAATTGCATCGGAATTCAATACAAAAGGCACAATGCCGACTTAAGTACAAGAAGACTGACCCTTCTTACTGTCTATGTTTTGAACCATTCCTGTGACACTAGTTATAGATTCCGATGCTTCACTTCAGGTTTACTGTATCCCTCTGACCTTCTTATTGACGAGGAAACACAGAAATTGCATCGGAATTAAATAGAAACGCCACTATGCCTACTTAAGTTTAAGAAGACTGACTCTTCTTACTGGCTATATTTTGAACCATTCCTGTGACACTAGTTATAGATTCCGATGCTTGACTTCTGTTTTACTGTATCCCTCTGACCTTCTTATTGACGATGAAACTTAGAAATTGCATCGGAATTAAATACAAAAGGCACAATGCCGACTTAAGTACAAGAAGACTGACTCTTCATACTGGCTATATTTTGAACCATTCCTGTGACACTAGTTATAGATTCCGATGCTTGACTTCAGTTTTACTGTATCCCTTGGACCTTCTCATTGACGATGAAACACAGAATTGCATCGGAATTAAATACATAAGGCACAATGCCGACTTAAGTACAAGAAGACTGACCCTTCTTACTGTCTATAATTTGAACCATTCCTGTGACACTAGTTATAGATTCCGATGCTTGACTTCTGTTTTACTGTATCCCTCTGACCTTCTTATTGACGATGAAACTTAGAAATTGCATCGGAATTAAATACAAAAGGCACAATGCAGACTTAAGTACAAGAAGACTGTCCCTTCTTACTGTCTATGTTTTGAACCATTCTTGTGACACTAGTTATAGATTCCGATGCTTCACTTCAGGTTTACTGTATCCCTCTGACCTTCTTATTGACGAGGAAACACAGAAATTGCATCGGAATTAAATAGAAACCCCACTATGCCTACTTAAGTTTAAGAAGACTGACTCTTCTTACTGGCTATATTTTGAACCATTCCTGTGACACTAGTTATTGATTCCGATGCTTCACTTCAGGTTTACTGTATCCCTCTGACCTTCTTATTGACGAGGAAACACAGAAATTGCATCGGAATTAAATAGAAACCCCACTATGCCTACTTAAGTTTAAGAAGACTGACTCTTCTTACTGGCTATATTTTGAACCATTCCTGTGACACTAGTTATTGATTCCGATGCTCGACTTCTGTTTTACTGTATCCCTTGGACCTTCTTATTGACGATGAAACACAGAATTGCATCGGAATTAAATACAAAAGGCACAATGCCGACTTAAGTACAAGAAGACTGATCCTTCTTACTGTCTATGTTTTGAACCATTCCTGTGACACTAGTTATAGATTCCGGTGCTTGACTTCTGTTTTACTGTATCCCTCTGACCTTCTTATTGACGATGAAACTTAGAAATTGCATCGGAATTAAATACAAAAGGCACAATGCAGACTTAAGTACAAGAAGACTGTCCCTTCTTACTGTCTATGTTTTGAACCATTCCTGTGACATTAGTTATAGATTCCGATGCTTCACTTCAGGTTTACTGTATCCCTCTGACCTTCTTATTGACGAGGAAACACAGAAATTGCATCGGAATTAAATACAAAAGGCACAATGCCGACTTAAGTACAAGAAGACTGACCCTTCTTACTGTCTATGTTTTCAACCATTCCTGTGACACTAGTTATAGATTCCGATGCTTCACTTCAGGTTTACTGTATCCCTCTGACCTTCTTATTGACGAGGAAACACAGAAATTGCATCGGAATTAAATAGAAACGCCACTATGCCTACTTAAGTTTAAGAAGACTGACTCTTCTTACTGGCTATATTTTGAACCACTCCTGTGACACTAGTTATAGATTCCGATGCTTGACTTCTGTTTTACTGTATCCCTTGGACCTTCATATTGACGATGAAACACAGAATTGCATTGGAATTAAATACAAAAGGCAGAATGCCGACTTAAGTACAAGAAGACTGACCCTTCTTACTGTCTATGTTTTGAACCATTCCTGTGACACTAGTTATAGATTACGATGCTTCACTTCAGGTTTACTGTATCCCTCTGACCTTCTTATTGACGAGGAAACACAGAAATTGCATCGTAAATAAATAGAAACCCCACTATGCCTACTTAAGTTTAAGAAGACTGACTCTTCTTACTGGCTATATTTTGAACCATTCCTGTGACAATAGTTCTAGATTCCGATGCTTGACTTCTGTTTTACTGTATCCCTTGGACCATCTTATTGACGATGAAACACAGAATTGCATCGGAATTTAATACAAGGTGCACAATGCCGACTTAAGTACAAGAAGACTGACCCTTCTTACTGTCTATGTTTTGAACCATTCCTATGACACTAGTTATAGATTCCGATGCTTGACTTCAGTTTTACTGTATCCCTTGGACCTTCTTATTGACGATGAAACACAGAATTGCATCGGAATTAAATACAAAAGGCACAATGCAGACTTAAGTACAAGAAGACTGACCCTTCTTACTGTCTATGTTTTGAACCATTCCTGTGACACTAGTTATAGATTCCGATGCTTCACTTCAGGTTTACTGTATCCCTCTGACCTTCTTATTGACGAGGAAACACAGAAATTGCATCGGAATTAAATAGAAACGTCACTATGTCTACTTAACTTTAAGAAGACTGACTCTTCTTACTGGCTATATTTTGAACCATTCCTGTGACACTAGTTATAGATTCCGATGCTTCACTTCAGGTTTACTGCATCCCTTGGACCTTCTTATTGACGATGAAACACAGAAATTGCATCGCAATTAAATACAAAAGCCACAATGCCGACTTAAGTACAAGAAGACTGACTCTTCATACTGGCTATATTTTGAACCATTCCTGTGACACTAGTTATAGATTCCGATACTTGACTTCAGTTTTACTGTATGCCTTGGACCTTCTTATTGACGATGAAACACAGAATTGCATCGGAATTAAATACAAAAGGCACAATGCAGACTTAAGTACAAGAAGACTGACCCTTCTTACTGTCTATGTTTTGAACCATTCCTGTGACACTAGTTATAGATTTCGATGCTTCACTTCAGGTTTACTGCGTCCCTCTGACCTTCTTATTGACGAGGAAACACAGAAATTGCATCGGAATTAAATACAAAAGGCACAATGCCGACTTAAGTACAAGATGACTGACCCTTCTTACTGTCTATGTTTTGAACCATTCCTGTGACAATAGTTATAGATTCCGATGCTTCACTTCAGGTTTACTGTATCCCTCTGACCTTCTTATTGACGAGGAAACACAGAAATTGCATCGGAATTAAATAGAAACGCCACTATGCCTACTTAAGTTTAAGAAGACTGACTCTTCTTACTGGCTATATTTTGAACCATTCCTGTGACACTAGTTATAGATTCCGATGCTTGACTTCTGTTTTACTGTATCCCTTGGACCTTCTTATTGACGATGAAACACAGAATTGCATTGGAATTAAATACAAAAGGCACAATGCCGACTTAAGTACAAGAAGACTGACCCTTCTTACTGTCTATGTTTTGAACCATTCCTGTGACACTAGTTATAGATTCCGATGCTTCACTTCAGGTTTACTGTATCCCTCTGACCTTCTTATTGACGAGGAAACACAGAAATTGCATCGGAATTAAATAGAAACCCCACTATGCCTACTTAAGTTTAAGAAGACTGACTCTTCTTACTGGCTATATTTTGAACCATTCCTGTGACACTAGTTATAGATTCCGATGCTTGACTTCTGTTTTACTGTATCCCTTGGACCTTCTTATTGACGATGAAACCCAGAATTGCATCGGAATTAAATACAAATGGCACAATGCCGACTTAAGTACAAGAAGACTGATCTTTCTTACTGTCTATGTTTTGAACCATTCCTGTGACACTAGTTATAGATTCCGAAGCTTCACTTCAGGTTTACTGTATCCCTCTGACCTTCTTATTGACGAGGAAACACAGAAATTGCATCGGAATTAAATAGAAACGCCACTATGCCTACTTTGGTTTAAGAAGACTGACTCTTCTTACTGGCTATATTTTGAACCATTCCTGTGACACTAGTTCTAGATTCCGATGCTTGACTTCTGTTTTACTGTATCCCTTGGACCTTCTTATTGACGATGAAACACAGAATTGCATCGGAATTAAATACAAAAGGCACAATGCCGACTTAAGTACAAGAAGACTGACCCTTCTTACTGTCTATGATTTGAACCATTCCTGTGACACTAGTTATAGATTCCGATGCTTCACTTCAGGTTTACTGTATCCCTCTGACCTTCTTATTGACGAGGAAACACAGAAATTGCATCGGAATTAATTAGAAACGCCACTATGCCTACTTAAGTTTAAGAAGACTGACTCTTCTTACTGGCTATATTTTGAACCATTCCTGTGACACTAGTTATAGATTCCGATGCTTGACTTCTGTTTTACTGTATCCCTCTGACCTTCTTATTGACGATGAAACACAGAAATTGCATCGGAATTAAATACAAAAGGCACAATGCCGACTTAAGTACAAGAAGACTGACTCTTCATACTGGCCATATGTTGAACCATTCCTGTGACACTAGTTATAGATTCCGATGCTTCACTTCAGGTTTACTGTATCCCTCTGACCTTCTTATTGTCGAGGAAACACAGAAATTGCATCGGAATTAAATAGAAACGCCACTATGCCTACTTAACTTTAAGAAGACTGACTCTTCTTACTGGCTATATTTTAACCATTCCTGTGACACTAGTTATAGATTCCGATGCTTCACTTCAGGTTTACTGCATCCCTTGGACCTTCTTATTGACGATGAAACACAGAAATTGCATCGGAATTAAATACAAAAGGCACAATGCCGTCTTAAGTACAAGAAGACTGACTCTTCATACTGCCTATATTTTGAACCATTCCTGTGACACTAGTTATAGATTCCGATGCTTCACTTCAGGTTTACTGTATCCCTCTGACCTTCTTATTGACGAGGAAACACAGAAATTGCATCGGAATTAAATACAAAAATCACAATGCCGACTTAAGTACAAGAAGACTGACCCTTCTTTCTGTCTATGTTTTGAACCATTCCTGTGACACTAGTTATAGATTCCGATGCTTCACTTCAGGTTTACTGTATCCCTCTGACCTTCTTATTGACGAGGAAACACAGAAATTGCATCGGAATTAAATAGAAACGCCACTATGCCTACTTAAGTTTAAGAAGACTGACTCTTCTTACTGGCTATATTTTGAACCATTCCTGTGACACTAGTTCTAGATTCCGATGCTTGACTTCTGTTTTACTGTATCCCTTGGACCTTCTTATTGACGATGAAACACAGAATTGCATCGGAATTTAATACAAGGTGCACAATGCCGACTTAAGTACAAGAAGACTGACCCTTCTTACTGTCTATGTTTTGAACCATTCCTATGACACTAGTTATAGATTCTGATGCTTGACTTCAGTTTTACTGTATCCCTTGGACCTTCTTATTGACGATGAAACACAGAATTGCATCGGAATTAAATACAAAAGGCACAATGCAGACGTAAGTACAAGAAGACTGACCCTTCTTACTGTCTATGTTTTGAACCATTCCTGTGACACTAGTTATAGATTCCGATGCTTCACTTCAGGTTTACTGTATCCCTCTGACCTTCTTATTGACGAGGAAACACAGAAATTGCATCGGAATTAAATAGAAACGTCACTATGTCTACTTAACTTTAAGAAGACTGACTCTTCTTACTGGCTATATTTTGAACCATTCCTGTGACACTAGTTATAGATTCCGATGCTTCACTTCAGGTTTACTGCATCCCTTGGACCTTCTTATTGACGATGAAACACAGAAATTGCATCGCAATTAAATACAAAAGCCACAATGCCGACTTAAGTACAAGAAGACTGACTCTTCATACTGGCTATATTTTGAACCATTCCTGTGACACTAGTTATAGATTCCGATACTTGACTTCAGTTTTACTGTATGCCTTGGACCTTCTTATTGACGATGAAACACAGAATTGCATCGGAATTAAATACAAAAGGCACAATGCAGACTTAAGTACAAGAAGACTGACCCTTCTTACTGTCTATGTTTTGAACCATTCCTGTGACACTAGTTATAGATTCCGATGCTTCACTTCAGGTTTACTGTATCCCTCTGACCTTCTTATTGACGAGGAAACACAGAAATTGTATCGGAATTAAATAGAAACCCCACTATGCCTACTTAAGTTTAAGAAGACTGACTCTTCTTACTGGCTATATTTTGAACCATTCCTGTGACACTAGTTATAGATTCCGATGTTTGACTTCTGTTTTACTGTATCCCTTGGACCTTCTTATTGACGATGAAACACAGAATTGCATCGGAATTAAATACAAATGCCACAATGCCGACTTAAGTACAAGAAGACTGATCTTTCTTACTGTCTATGTTTTGAACCATTCCTGTGACACTAGTTATAGATTCCGATGCTTCACTTCAGGTTTACTGTATCCCTCTGACCTTCTTATTGACGAGGAAACACAGAAATTGCATCGGAATTAAATAGAAACGCCACTATGCCTACTTTGGTTTAAGAAGACTGACTCTTCTTACTGGCTATATTTTGAACCATTCCTGTGACACTAGTTCTAGATTCCGATGCTTGACTTCTGTTTTACTGTATCCCTTGGACCTTCTTATTGACGATGAAACTCAGAATTGCATTGGAATTAAATACAAAAGGCACAATGCCGACTTAAGTACAAGAAGACTGACCCTTCTTACTGTCTATGTTTTGAACCATTCCTGTGACACTAGTTATAGTTTCCGATGCTTCACTTCAGGTTTACTGTATCCCTCTGACCTTCTTATTGACGAGGAAACACAGAAATTGTATCGGAATTAAATAGAAACCCCACTATGCCTACTTAAGTTTAAGAAGATTGACTCTTCTTACTGGCTATATTTTGAACCATTCCTGTGACACTAGTTATAGATTCCGATGCTTGACTTCTGTTTTACTGTATCCCTTGGACCTTCTTATTGACGATGAAACACAGAATTGCATCGGAATTAAATACAAATGCCACAATGCCGACTTAAGTACAAGAAGACTGATCTTTCTTACTGTCTATGTTTTGAACCATTCCTGTGACACTAGTTATAGATTCCGATGCTTCACTTCAGGTTTACTGTATCCCTCTGACCTTCTTATTGACGAGGAAACACAGAAATTGCATCGGAATTAAATAGAAACGCCACTATGCCTACTTTGGTTTAAGAAGACTGACTCTTCTTACTGGCTATATTTTGAACCATTCCTGTGACACTAGTTCTAGATTCCGATGCTTGACTTCTGTTTTACTGTATCCCTTGGACCTTCTTATTGACGATGAAACACAGAATTGCATCGGAATTAAATACAAAAGGCACAATGCCGACTTAAGTACAAGAAGACTGACTCTTCATACTGGCCATATGTTGAACCATTCCTGTGACACTAGTTATAGATTCCGATGCTTCACTTCAGGTTTACTGTATCCCTCTGACCTTCTTATTGTCGAGGAAACACAGAAATTGCATCGGAATTAAATAGAAACGCCACTATGCCTACTTAACTTTAAGAAGACTGACTCTTCTTACTGGCTATATTTTAACCATTCCTGTGACACTAGTTATAGATTCCGATGCTTCACTTCAGGTTTACTGCATCCCTTGGACCTTCTTATTGACGATGAAACACAGAAATTGCATCGGAATTAAATACAAAAGGCACAATGCCGTCTTAAGTACAAGAAGACTGACTCTTCATACTGCCTATATTTTGAACCATTCCTGTGACACTAGTTATAGATTCCGATGCTTCACTTCAGGTTTACTGTATCCCTCTGACCTTCTTATTGACGAGGAAACACAGAAATTGCATCGGAATTAAATACAAAAATCACAATGCCGACTTAAGTACAAGAAGACTGACCCTTCTTTCTGTCTATGTTTTGAACCATTCCTGTGACACTAGTTATAGATTCCGATGCTTCACTTCAGGTTTACTGTATCCCTCTGACCTTCTTATTGACGAGGAAACACAGAAATTGCATCGGAATTAAATAGAAACGCCACTATGCCTACTTAAGTTTAAGAAGACTGACTCTTCTTACTGGCTATATTTTGAACCATTCCTGTGACACTAGTTATAGATTCCGATGCTTGACTTCTGTTTTACTGTATCCCTTTGACCTTCTTATTGACGATGAAACACATAGTTGCATTGGAATTAAATACAAAAGGCACAATGCCGACGTAAGTACAAGAAGACTGACCCTTCTTACTGTCTATGTTTTGAACCAATTCCTGTGACACTAGTTATAGATTCCGATGCTTCACTTCAGGTTTACTGTATCCCTCTGACCTTCTTATTGACGAGGAAACACAGAAATTGCATCGGAATTAAATAGAAACGCAACTATGCCAACTTAAGTTTAAGAAGACTGACTCTTCTTACTGGCTATATTTTGAACCATTCCTGTGACACTAGTTATAGATTCCGATGCTTGACTTCTGTTTTACTGTATCCCTTGGACCTTCTTATTGACGATGAAACACAGAATTGCATCGGAATTAAATACAAAAGGCACAATGCCGACTTAAGTACAAGAAGACTGATCCGTCTTACTGTCTATGTTTGAACCATTCCTGTGACACTAGTTATAGATTCCGATGCTTCACTTCAGGTTTACTGTATCCCTCTGACCTTCGTATTGACGAGGAAACACAGAAATTGCATCGGAATTAATTAGAAGCTCCACTATGCCTACCTAAGTTTAAGAAGACTGACTCTTCTTACTGGCTATATTTTGAACCATTCCTGTGACACTAGTTATAGATTCCGATGCTTGACTTCTGTTTTACTGTATCCCTCTGACCTTCTTATTGACGATGAATTACAGAAATTGCATCGGAATTAAATACAAAAGGCACAATGCCGACTTAAGTACAAGAAGACTGACTCTTCATACTGGCTATATTTTGAACCATTCCTGTGACACTAGTTATAGATTCCGATGCTTGACTTCAGTTTTACTGTATCCCTTGGACCTTCTTATTGACGATGAAACACAGAATTGCATCGGAATTAAATACAAAAGGCACAATGCAGACTTAAGTACAAGAAGACAGACCCTTCTTACTGTCTATGTTTTGAACCATTCCTGTGACACTAGTTATAGATTCCGTTGCTTCACCTCAGGTTTACTGTATCCCTCTGACCTTCTTATTGACGAGGAAACACAGAAATTGCATCGGAATTAAATAGAAACGCCACTACGCCTACTTAACTTTAAGAAGACTGACTCTTCTTACTGGCTATATTTTGAACCATTCCTGTGACACTAGTTATAGATTCCGATGCTTCACTTCAGGTTTACTGCATCCCTTGGACCTTCTTATTGACGATGAAACACAGAAATTGCATCGGAATTAAATACAAAAGGCACAATGCCGACTTAAGTACAAGAAGACTGACTCTTTTTTTATTTTTATTTTTTTTTTTTTATATATTTATTGTTCCGTGGGACCACATTTAGGAGAAGTCTCCATGGTCATGGAACGAGTCAATACATGAAATTATAACACGATTGTAAAAACAGATAAAATGAAATATAAGAAACATATTCAGGCGACAAGTCGTTAGTTTAAATAAAGAAAATCAAGAATGTAACACTGGAATTTGCTTAATTTTTTAGCCCTTCCAGGAGCTCCTCGACAGAATAGAAGGAGTGAGCCATGCGGAAAGTCTTCAGTTTAGACTTTAAAATGTTTGGGCTACTGCTAAAATTTTTGAGTTCTTGTGGTTGCTTATTGAAAATGGATGCAGCGGAATACTGCACTCCTTTCTGCACAAGAGTCAAGGAAGTGCATTCCACATGCATATTTGATTTCTGCCTAGTATTAACTGAGTGAAAGCTGCTAACTCTTGGGAATAAGCTAATATTGCTAACAACAAACGACATTAAAGAAAATACATACTGTGAGGGCAATGTCAAAATTCCCAGACTATTGAATAGGGGTCGACAAGAGGTTTTCGAACTTACACCATACATAGCTCGAACAGCCCGTTTTTGAGCCAAAAATACCCTTTTTGAATCAGAAGAATTACCCCAAAAAATAATACCATATGACATAAGCGTATGAAAATATGCGAAGTATACTACTTTTCGTGTTGAAATGTCACTTATTTCAGATACTGTTCTAATGGTAAATAAAGCGGCATTTAGTTTCTGAACAAGATCCTGAACATGGGCTTTCTACAACAGCTTACTATCTATCCGTACGCCTAGGAACTTGAACTGTTCCGTCTCGCTTATAACATGCCCATTCTGTCTGATTAAAATGTCAGTTCTTGTTGAATTGTGGGTTAGAAACTGTAAAAACTGAGTCTTACTGTGATTTAGCATCAAATTATTTTCCATAAGCCACGAACTTATATCATGAACTACATTATTTGATAATGTTTCAATATTACACACAAGATCCTTCACTACCAAGGTGGTGTCATCAGCAAACAGAAATATTTTTGGATCACCTGTAATACTAGAAGGCATATCATTTACATAAATAAGAAACAGCAGTGGCCCCAGCACCGACCCTTGGGGAACGCCCCATTTAACAGTGCCCCATTGGGACTGAACATCATTACTACTCTCAATATTGCGGAGGATTACCTTCTGCTTTCTGTTCTTAAAGTAGGAGGCGAACCAATTGTAAGCTACTCCCCTTACTCCATAATGTTCCAACTTCTGCAGTAATATTTTGTGGTCAACACAGTCAAAAGCCTTCGTTAAATCAAAGAAAACACCTAACGTTCGCAACCTTTTATTTAATCCGTCCAAAACCTCACAGAGAAAAGAGACTATAGCATTTTCAGTTGTTAAGCCATTTCTAAAACCAAACTGTACATTTGACAGCAAATTATGTGAATTTAAATGCTGCAGTAACCTTGTATATACAACCCTCTCGATAACTTTAGCAAACACCGATGGCATAGAAATAGGTCTATAATTGTCAACATTATCCCTGTCTCCCTTTTTATAAAGTGGCTTCACTACCGAGTACTTTAATCGGTCAGGAAACCGACCACTCCTAAAGGAAAAGTTACAGATATGGCTAAGTACTGAGCTAACATACGTGGAACAATATTTCAGTATTCTGCTAGATACCCCGTCATATCCATGAGAGTTCTTGGTCTTTAGTGATTTAATTATTAACTCAATCTCCCTCTTGTCAGTATCATGGAGGAGCATTTCAGGTAACAGTCTCGGAACACTTTTTTCTAAGAGCGCTATATGATTCCCTGTTGGGACTAGGTTTCTATTTAGTTCACCTGCTATATTCAGGAAGTGATTATTAAGTACTGTACATATTTGCGACTTATCAGTAACACGGACATCCCCAATACGCACTGATTCTACATTCTCGACCTGTCTCTGCAGACCAGCCACTTCCTTTACGACTGACCATATGGTTTTAATTTTATCCTGAGACTTAGCTATTCTATCTGCACACCACATACTTTTTGCCTTCCTAATAACTTTTTTAAGCACCTTACAATACTGTTTGTAATGGGCTGCTGCATTTAGATTTTGACTGTTTCTAACGTTTTTATATAATTGCCACTTTGTTCTACAAGATATTCTTATCCCTTTAGTCAGCCACCCAGGCTGCCTGTTTGTGCTAGTACCCTGTTTTGAACGCTCTAACGGAAAGCAACTTTCAAAGAGCACGAGAAAAGTCTTGAGGAAAGCGTTATATTTATCGTCTACTGTATCAGCACTATAAACATCTTGCCACTCTTGTTCCTTGATAAGGTTTACAAAAGTCTGTACAGCAACTGGATCAGCTTTCCTAAAAAGTTGGTAACTATATTTAACATGTGTTGCAGCACAAAAATCTTTTAGACTTAAAATTTGTGCATCATGATCTGAAAGGCCATTCACCTTTTTGCTAACAGAATGCCCTTCTAATAATGATGAATGGACAAAAATATTGTCTATGGTTGTTCTACTGTTCCCTTGCACTCTCGTTGGAAAGAATACGGTTTGCATAAGATTATATGAATTAAGGAGGTCTACCAGCATCCTTTTCCTTGCACAATCACTTATACAATTAATATTGAAGTCACCACATATCACTAACTTTTTGTATTTCCTATAAAGTGAACCAAGAACCTCCTCTAGCTTTAGCAAAAATGTTGTGAAATCGGAGTCTGGGGATCTATAAATAACAACAGTAAGAAGTTTAGCTCCACTAAATTCAACCACACCTGCACAACATTCAAACACCTTTTCAGTGCAGTACTTTGAAACATCAATTGACTCAAATGGGATACCGTTTTTCACATACATGGCTACTCCCCCACACCGCAAAGAGCTCCTAGAAAAGCTGCCAGCCAACCTGTATCCTGGTAAAGGAAGCCTCTGAATTATCTCCTTATTTAAGAAGTGTTCAGATATACCAATAATTTCAGAGTCAACATCTATTAGCAGTTCACTAACTTTATCTCTAATACCTTGTATATTTTGATGAAATATACTAATTCCCTCATTAATCGGATACCCAAGCTTTGTAGAAAGTGGTTTCTTTGTTAGAGAGACTTCCCTTAAGCAGGAATACCTATCAGCTGACTTCAATCTAAAAAAGGTACAGCTCTACCACCCACAACTACCGGAATTTTCTCATGAGTGATCCCACCACCCCCACCTATGCTGTCACCTATAAGTTTTGCCAACCTCCCCTTCCCATACCTGTTGAGGTGCAGGCCATGTCTAGTGAAACCCGTCCTACTGATAGACTCCACCGACACCACTGAAATGTGACTCATGCCTTCTGTCATCAGCGCACCCCCAAGTCTCATGTTATTACGCCTGACGGCTGTATTAAGATGAGGCCGATCGTGACGCTGAAACAGTTCCACGAAATGCACATTCGTGTTGCCAGTCTGAGTGGCTATCTTTTCCAGGTCACCATCTATGTCATACTCCCCATCCCTATCAATACTATTACCAGCCCCACCCACAATCACTACCTGATCCTCTTTAGTAAAATCCCTACATAACCCCTCTATGTTAAAAGTCACCTGAGCCAATCCTGCATTAGGCTTCACAATGCTGGTGACCTGGTACTCACTCCCCAAAACTTCCTGCAACTGCTGGCCTACACCTCTACCATGAGAACTACCTAACAGCAGAACCTTCTTCTTTCTCTTAGACTTTGCAACTGTCCTAGCCACCGTAACTGCTGAGGTCTGCTGCATACTTCCTACATCTACAGCTACTAGAGATTCCTCTCCACTAGACTCTGACAGTTGGTCATATCTATTACAAACACCAATAGTAAAACTATCTGAAAATCTCCTTCTCCTAGCAGATCTCTTGCCAACAGCCAGCTCCCATTCCCCAACCCCCTTCTCCCTCCTCATCCTATCTAGCTCCTCTTGTGCGTTTTTCAACTGCACCTGAAGGGCACAGATCTTACGCTCCTGCTCCTCTATCAACTTACTCTTGCTACATAACCTGCAGTTCCAGGAGAGGATCTCACCAGAATGCCCACTGGCTTCCCCACTGCATTCCCCCCAGTGAAAATACTTCGAACAAGTCTCACACCGCAATCCACTACTCACGAACCTACGGCAAAGCCCACACTTCTCACTCATGGTAAAATTTTACAATTATTGAAACAAGAAAACAACTTTATCTACGTTCCGCTACTACAACAAGAAGATGTTAAAAACTGACTACAGTTATCACAAACTTGCTCTACAAGGGAAGTAACTACTATTATTGGCAGTATTAATCAACAACAAATGAGAATATAACAAAATACTAACACAGAAAGAAAATCAAACGTCTAATGACAGTAACGAACTGAAAGCAGTTCGCAAAAATTTCTTCTGAAGTTATTTCACCGGAAAACACGATGAACACCGGTTGAAGACTACTAAAGTTCCTAAATGAACTACTATACGCAAACAATTAATTAGTACTTAGCTTTCGATGCGCCGCTACAGCTGCAACTGGTCAGCGCGGAATGTAAACACGGGTAAGAGGTTAAGTTGCTCGATACGAAACACTCACAAATATCAGGCCACAACACAAGAAATGCAGAGGTGAATGAAGAAACCACTAATAAGTCACTTATATAGTAAATATTATCACAAAAACAGTTAAAATATATATCTGAAACCTAAAAATAGATGAAAACTTAGAGAGCGATCTCACACGCAGTCACGCGCTTATGACGTCTTCATACTGGCTATATTTTTAACCATTCCTGTGACACTAGTTATAGATTCCGATGCTTGACTTCTGTTTTACTGTATCCCTTGGACCTTCTTATTGACGATGAAACACAGAATTGCATCGGAATTAAATACAAAAGGCACAATGCAGACTTAAGTACAAGAAGACTGACCCTTCTTACTGTCTATGTTTTGAACCATTCCTGTGACACTAGTTATAGATTCCGATGCTTCACTTCAGGTTTACTGTATCCCTCTGACCTTCTTATTGACGAGGAAACACAGAAATTGCATCGGAATTAAATAGAAACGCCACTATGCCTACTTAAGTTTAAGAAGACTGACTCTTCTTACTGGCTATATTTTGAACCATTCCTGTGACACTAGTTATAGATTCCGATGCTTCACTTCAGGTTTACTGCATCCCTTGGACCTTCTTATTGACGATGGAACACAGAAATTACATCGGAATTAAATACAAAAGGCACAATGCCGACTTAAGTACAAGAAGACTGACTCTTCATACTGGCTATATTTTGAACCATTCCTGTGACACTAGTTATAGATTCCGATGCTTGACTTTAGTTTTACTGTATCCCTAGGACCTTCTTATTGACGATGAAAAACAGAATTGCATCGGAATTAAATACAAAAGGCACAATGCAGACTTAAGTACAAGAAGACTGACTCTTCATACTGGCTATATTTTGAACCATTCCTGTAACACTAGTTATAGATTCCGATGCTTGACTTCTGTTTTACTGTATCGCTTGGACCTTGTTATTGACGATGAAACACAGAATTGCATCGGAATTAAATACAAAAGGCACAATGCAGACTTAAGTACAAGAAGACTGACCCTTCCTACTGTCTATGATTTGAACCATTCCTGTGACACTAGTTATAGATTCCGATGCTTCACTTCAGGTTACTGTATCCCTCTGACCTTCTTATTGACGAGGAAACACAGAAATTGCATCGGAATTAAATAGAAACGCCACTATGCCTACTTAAGTTTAAGAAGACTGACTCTTCTTACTGGCTATATTTTGAACCATTCCTGTGACACTAGTTATAGATTCCGATGCTTCACTTCTGGTTTACTGTATCCCTTGGACCTTCTTATAGACGATGAAGCACAGAAATTGCATCGGAATTAAATACAAAAGGCACAATGCCGACTTAAGTACAAGAAGACTGACTCTTCATACTGGCTATATTTCGAACCATTCGTGTGACACTAGTTATAGATTCGGATGCTTGACTTCAGTTTTACTGTATCCCTTGGACCTTCTTATTGACGATGAAACACAGAATTGCATCGGAATTAAATACAAAAGGCACAATGCAGACTTAAGGACAAGAAGACTGACTCTTCATACTGGCTATATTTTGAACCATTCCTGTGACACTAGTTATAGATTCCGATGCTTGACTTCTGTTTTACTGTATCGCTTGGACCTTCTTATTGACGATGAAACACAGAATTGCATCGGAATTAAATACAAAAGGCACAATGCCGACGTAAGTACAAGAAGACTGACCCTTCTTACTGTCTATAGTTAGAACCATTCCTGTGACACTAGTTATAGATTCCGATGCTTCACTTCAGGTTTACTGTATCCCTCTGACCTTCTTATTGACGAGGAAACACAGAAATTGCATCGGAATTAAATAGAAACGCCACTATGCCTACTTAAGTTTAAGAAGACTGACTCTTCTTGCTGGCTATATTTTGAACCATTCCTGTGACACTAGTTATAGATTCCGATGCTTCATATCAGGGTTACTGCATCCCTAGGACCTACTTATTGACGATGAAACACAGAAATTGCATCGGAATTAAATTCAAAAGGCATAATGCCGACTTAAGTACAAGAAGACTGACTCTTCATACTGGCTATATTTTGAACCATTCCTGTGACACTAGTTATAGATTCCGATGCTTGACTTCAGTTTTACTGTATCCCTTGGACCTTCTTAGTGACGATGAAACACAGAATTGCATCGGAATTAAATACAAAAGGCACAATGAGGACTTAAGTACAAGAAGACTGACCCTTCTTACTGTCTATGTTTTGAACAATTCCTGTGACACTAGTTATAGATTCCGATGCTTCACTTCAGGTTTACTGTATCCCTCTGACCTTCTTATTGACGAGGAAACACAGAAATTGCATCGGAATTATATACAAAAGGCACAATGCCGACTTAAGTACAAGAAGACTGACCCTTCTTACTGTCTATGTTTTGAACCATTCCTGTGACACTAGTTATAGATTCCGATGCTTCACTTCAGGTTTACTGTATCCCTCTGACCTTCTTATTGACGAGGAAACACAGAAATTGCATCGGAATTAAATAGAAACGCCACTATGCCTACTTAAGTTTAAGAAGACTGACTCTTCTTACTGTTTATATTTTGAACCATTCCTGTGACACTAGTTATAGATTCCGATGCATGACCTCTGTTTTACTGTATCCCTTGGACTTTCTTATAGACGATGAAACACAGAATTGCATTGGAATTAGATACAAAAGGCACAATGCCGACTTAAGTACAAGAAGACTGACCCTTCTTACTGTCTATGTTTTGAACCATTCCTGTGACACTAGTTATAGATTCCGATGCTTCACTTCAGGTTTACTGTATCCCTCTGACCTTCTTATTGACGAGGAAACACAGAAATTGCATCGGAATTAAATAGAAACGCCACTATGCCTACTTAAGTTTAAGAAGACTGACTCTTCTTACTGTTTATATTTTGAACGATTCCTGTGACACTAGTTATAGATTCGGATGCTTGACGTCTGTTTTACTGTATCCCTTGGACCTTCTTATTGAGGATAAAACACAGAATTGCATCGGAATTAAATACGAAAGGCACAATGCCGACTTAAGTACAAGAAGACTGACCCTTCTAACTGTCTATGTTTTGATCCATTCCTGTGACACTAGTTATAGATTCCGATGCTTCACTTCAGGTTTACTGTATCCCTCTGACCTTCTTATTGACGAGGAAACACAGAAATTGCATCGGAATTAAATAGAAACGCCACTATGCCTACTTAAGTTTAAGAAGACTGACTCTTCTTACTGGCTATATTTTGAACCATTCCTGTGACACTAGTTATAGATTCCGATGCTTGACTTCTGTTTTACTGTATCCCTTGGACCTTCGTATTGACGATGAAACACCGAATTGTATCGGAATTAAATACAAATGGCACAATGCCGACTTAAGTACAAGATCACTGACCCTTCTTACTGTCTATGTTTTGAACCATTCCTGTGACACTAGTTATAGATTCCGATGCTTCACTTCAGGTTTACTGTATCCCTCTGACCTTCTTATTGACGAGGAAACACAGAAATTTCATCGGAATTAAATAGAAACGCCAGTATGCCTACTTAAGTTTAAGAAGACTGACTCTTCTTACTGGCTATATTTTGAACCATTCCTGTGACACTAGTTATAGATTCCGATGCTTCACTTCAGGTTTACTGTATCCCTCTGACCTTCTTATTGACGAGGAAACACAGAAATTGCATCGGAATTAAATAGAAACGCCACTATGCCTACTTAAGTTTAAGAAGACTGACTCTTCTTACTGGCTATATTTTGAACCATTCCTGTGACACTAGTTATAGATTCCGATGCTTCACTTCAGGTTTACTGTATCCCTCTGACCTTCTTATTGACGAGGAAACACAGAAATTGCATCGGAATTAAATAGACACGCCACTATGCCTACTTAAGTTTAAGAAGACTGACTCTTCTTACTGGCTATATTTTGAACCATTCCTGTGACACTAGTTATAGATTCCGATGCTTCACTTCAGGTTTACTGCATCCCTTGGACCTTCTTATTGACGATGAAACACAGAAATTACATCGGAATTAAACACAAAAGGCACAATGCCGACTTAAGTACAAGAAGACTGACTCTTCATACTGGCTATATTTTGAACCATTCCTGTGACACTAGTTATAGATTCCGATGCTTGACTTCAGTTTTACTGTATCCCTTGGACCTTCTTATTGACGATGAAAAACAGAATTGCATCGGAATTAAATACAAAAGGCACAATGCAGACTTAAGTACAAGAAGACTGACTCTTCATACTGGCTATATTTTGAACCATTCCTGTAACACTAGTTATAGATTCCGATGCTTGACTTCTGTTTTACTGTATCGCTTGGACCTTGTTATTGACGATGAAACACAGAATTGCATCGGAATTAAATACAAAAGGCACAATGCCGACTTAAGTACAAGAAGACTGACTCTTCATACTGGCTATATTTTGAACCATTCCTGTGACACTAGTTATAGATTCCGATGCTTGACTTCAGTTTTACTGTATCCCTTGGACCTTCTTATTGACGATGAAAAACAGAATTGCATCGGAATTAAATACAAAAGGCACAATGCAGACTTAAGTACAAGAAGACTGACTCTTCATACTGGCTATATTTCGAACCATTCGTGTGACACTAGTTATAGATTCGGATGCTTGACTTCAGTTTTACTGTATCCCTTGGACCTTCTTATTGACGATGAAACACAGAATTGCATCGGAATTAAATACAAAAGGCACAATGCAGACTTAAGTACAAGAAGACTGACTCTTCATACTGGCTATATTTTGAACCATTCCTGTGACACTAGTTATAGATTCCGATGCTTGACTTCTGTTTTACCGTATCCCTTGGACCTTCTTATTGACGATGAAACACAGAATTGCATGGGAATTAAATACAAAAGGCACAATGCCGACTTAAGTACTAGAAGACTGACCCTTCTTACTGTCTATATTTTGAACAATTCCTGTGACACTAGTTATAGATTCCGATGCTTCACTTCAGGTTTACTGTATCCCTCTGACCTTCCTATTGACGAGGAAACACAGAAATTGCATCGGAATTAAATAGAAACGCCACTATGCCTACTTAAGTTTAAGAAGACTGACTCTTCTTGCTGGTTATATTTTGAACCATTCCTGTGACACTAGTTATAGATTCCGATGCTTCACATCAGGGTTACTGCATCCCTTGGACCTACTTATTGACGATGAAACACAGAAATTGCATCGGAATTAAATTCAAAAGGCATAATGCCGACTTAAGTACAAGAAGACTGACTCTTCATACTGGCTATATTTTGAACCATTCCTGTGACACTAGTTATAGATTCCGATGCTTGACTTCAGTTTTACTGTATCCCTTGGACCTTCTTAGTGACGATGAAACACAGAATTGCATCGGAATTAAATACAAAAGGCACAATGAGGACTTAAGTACAAGAAGACTGACCCTTCTTACTGTCTATGTTTTGAACAATTCCTGTGACACTAGTTACAGATTCCGATGCTTCACTTCAGGTTTACTGTATCCCTGTGACCTTCTTATTGACGAGGAAACACAGAAATTGCATCGGAATTATATACAAAAGGCACAATGCCGACTTAAGTACAAGAAGACTGACCCTTCTTACTGTCTATGTTTTGAACCATTCCTGTGACACTAGTTATAGATTCCGATGCTTCACTTCAGGTTTACTGTATCCCTCTGACCTTCTTATTGACGAGGAAACACAGAAATTGCATCGGAATTAAATAGAAACGCCACTATGCCTACTTAAGTTTAAGAAGACTGACTCTTCTTACTGTTTATATTTTGAACCATTCCTGTGACACTAGTTATAGATTCCGATGCATGACTTCTGTTTTACTGTATCCCTTGGACTTTCTTATAGACGATGAAACACAGAATTGCATTGGAATTAAATACAAAAGGCACAATGCCGACTTAAGTACAAGAAGACTGACCCTTCTTACTGTCTATGTTTTGAACCATTCCTGTGACACTAGTTATAGATTCCGATGCTTCACTTCAGGTTTACTGTATCCCTCTGACCTTCTTATTGACGAGGAAACACAGAAATTGCATCGGAATTAAATAGAAACGCCACTATGCCTACTTAAGTTTAAGAAGACTGACTCTTCTTACTGTTTATATTTTGAACCATTCCTGTGACACTAGTTATAGATTCCGATGCTTGACGTCTGTTTTACTGTATCCCTTGGACCTTCTTATTGAGGATAAAGCACAGAATTGCATCGGAATTAAATACAAAAGGCACAATGCCGACTTAAGTACAAGAAGACTGACCCTTGTAACTCTCTATGTTTTGATCCATTCCTGTGACACTAGTTATAGATTCCGATGCTTCACTTCAGGTTTACTGTATCCCTCTGACCTTCTTATTGACGAGGAAACACAGAGATTGCATCGGAATTAAATAGAAACGCCACTATGCCTACTTAAGTTTCAGAAGACTGACTCTTCTTACTGGCTATATTTTGAACCATTCCTGTGACACTAGTTATAGATTCCGATGCTTGACTTCTGTTTTACTGTATCCCTTGGACCTTCTTATTGACGATGAAACACCGAATTGTATCGGAATTAAATACAAATGGCACAATGCCGACTTAAGTACAAGATCACTGACCCTTCTTACTGTCTATGTTTTGAACCATTCCTGTGACACTAGTTATAGATTCCGATGCTTTACTTCAGGTTTACTGTATCCCTCTCACCTTATTATTGACGAGGAAACACAGAAATTGCATCGGAATTAAACAGAAACGCCACTATGCCTACTTAAGTTTAAGAAGACTGACACTTCTTACTGGCTATATTTTGAACCATTCCTGTGACACTAGTTATGGATTCCGATGCTTGACATCTGTCTTACTGTATCCCTCTGACCTTCTTATTGACGATGAAACACAGAAATTGCATCGGAATTAAATACAAAATGCACAATGCCGACTTAAGTACAAGAAGACTGACTCTTCATACTGGCTATATTTTGAACCATTCCTGTGACACTAGTTATAGATTCCGATGCTTGACTTCAGTTTTACTGTATCCCTTGGACCTTCTTATTGACGATGAAACACAGAATTGCATCGGAATTAAATACAAAAGGCACAATGCAGACTTAAGTACAAGAAGACTGACCCTTCTTACTGTCTATGTTTTGACCCATTCCTGTGTCACTAGTTATAGATTCCGATGCTTCACCTAAGGTTTACTGTATCCCTCTGACCTTCTTATTGACGAGGAAACACAGAAATTGCATCGAAATTAAATAGAAACGCCACTATGCCTACTTAAGTTTAAGAAGACTGACCCTTCTTACTGGCTATATTTTGAACCATTCCTGTGACACTAGTTATAGATTCCGATGCTTCACTTCAGGTTTACTGCATCCCTTGGACCTTCTAATTGACGATGAAACACAGAAATTGCATCGACATTAAATACAAAAGGCACAGTGCCGACTTCAGTACAAGAAGACTGACTCTTCATACTGGCTATATTTTGAACCATTCCTGTGACACTAGTTATAGATTCCGATGCTTGACTTCAGTTTTACTGTATCCCTTGGACCTTCGTATTGACGATGAAACACAGAATTGCATCGGAATTAAATACAAAAGGCACAATGCAGACTTAAATACAAGAAGACTGACTCTTCATACTGGCTATATTTTGAACCATTCCTGTGACACTAGTTATAGATTCCGATGCTTGACTTCTGTTTTACTGCATCCCTTGGACCTTCTTATTGACGATGAAACACAGAATTGCATCGGAATTAAATACAAAAGGCACAATGCCGACTTAAGTACAAGAAGACTGACCCTTCTTACTGTCTATATTTTGAACCATTCCTGTGACACTAGTTATAGATTCCGATGCTTCACTTCAGGTTTACTGTATCCCTCTGACCTTCTTATTAACGAGGAAACACAGAAATTGCATCGGAATTAAATGGAAACGCCACTATGCCTACTTAAGTTTAAGAAGACTGACTCTTCTTACTGGCTATATTTTGAACCATTCCTGTGACACTAGTTATAGATTCCGATGCTTCACATCAGGGTTACTGCATCCCTTGGACCTACTTATTGACGATGAAACACACAAATTGCATCGGAATTAAATTCAAAAGCCATAATGCCGACTTAAGTACAAGAAGACTGACTCTTCATACTGGCTATATTTTGAACCATTCCTGTGACACTAGTTATAGATTCCGATGCTTGACTTCACTTTTACTGTATCCCTTGGACCTTCTTAGTGACGATGAAACACAGAATTGCATCGGAATTAAATACAAAAGGCACAATGAGGACTTAAGTACAAAAAGACTGACCCTTCTTACTGTCTATGTTTTGAACAATTCCTGTGACACTAGTTATAGATTCCGATGCTTCACTTCAGGTTTACTGTATCCCTCTGACCTTCTTATTGACGAGGAAACACAGAAATTGCATCGGAATTATATACAAAAGGCACAATGCCGACTTAAGTACAAGAAGACTGACCCTTCTTACTGTCTATGTTTTGAACCATTCCTGTGACACTAGTTATAGATTCCGATGCTTCACTTCAGGTTTACTGTATCCCTCTGACCTTCTTATTGACGAGGAAACACAGAAATTGCATCGGAATTAAATTGAAACGCCACTATGCCTACTTAAGTTTAAGAAGACTGACTCTTCTTACTGTTTATATTTTGAACCATTCCTGTGACACTAGTTATAGATTCCGATGCTTCACTTCAGGTTTACTGTATCCCTTGGACTTTCTTATAGACGATGAAACACAGAATTGCATTGGAATTAAATACAAAAGGCACAATGCCGACTTAAGTACAAGAAGACTGACCCTTCTTACTGTCTATGTTTTGATCCATTCCTGTGACACTAGTTATAGATTCCGATGCTTCACTTCAGGTTTACTGTATCCCTCTGACCTTCTTATTGACGAGGAAACACAGAAATTGCATCGGAATTAAATAGAAACGCCACTATGCCTACTTAAGTTTAAGAAGACTGACTCTTCTTACTGTTTATATTTTGAACCATTCCTGTGACACTAGTTATAGATTCCGATGCTTGACGTCTGTTTTACTGTATCCCTTGGACCTTCTTATTGAGGATAAAACACAGAATTGCATTGGAATTAAATACAAAAGGCACAATGCCGACTTAAGTACAAGAAGACTGACCCTTCTAACTGTCTATGTTTTGATCCATTCCTGTGACACTAGTTATAGATTCCGATGCTTCACTTCAGGTTTTCTGTATCCCTCTGACCTTCTTATTGACGAGGAAACACAGAAATTGCATCGGAATTAAATAGAAACGCCACTATGCCTACTTAAGTTTAAGAAGACTGACTCTTCTTACTGGCTATATTTTGAACCATTCCTGTGACACTAGTTATAGATTCCGATGCTTGACTTCTGTTTTACAGTATCCCTTGGACCTTCTTATTGACGATGAAACACCGAATTGTATCGGAATTAAATACAAATGGCACATTGCCGACTTATGTACAAGATCACTGACCCTTCTTACTGTCTATGTTTTGAACCATTCCTGTGACACTAGTTATAGATTCCGATGCTTCACTTCAGATTTACTGTATCCCTCTCACCTTATTATTGACGAGGAAACACAGAAATTGCATCGGAATTAAACAGAAACGCCACTATGCCTACTTAAGTTTAAGAAGACTGACCCTTCTTACTAGCTATATTTTGAACCATTCCTGTGACACTAGTTATGGATTCCGATGCTTGACTTCTGTCTTACTGTATCCCTCTGACCTTCTTATTGACGATGAAACACAGAAATTGCATCGGAATTAAATACAAAAGGCACAATGCCGACTTAAGTACAAGAAGACTGACTCTTCATACTGGCTATATTTTGAACCATTCCTGTGACACTAGTTATAGATTCCGATGCTTGACTTCAGTTTTACTGTATCCCTTGGACCTTCTTATTGACGATGAAACACAGAATTGCATCGGAATTAAATACAAAAGGCACAATGCAGACTTAAGTACAAGAAGACTGACCCTTCTTACTGTCTATGTTTTGACCCATTCCTGTGACACTAGTTATAGATTCCGATGCTTCACCTAAGGTTTACTGTATCCCTCTGACCTTCTTATTGACGAGGAAACACAGAAATTGCATCGAAATTAAATAGAAACGCCACTATGCCTACTTAAGTTTAAGAAGACTGACTCTTCTTACTGGCTATATTTTGAACCATTCCTGTGACACTAGTTATAGATTCCGATGCTTCACTTCAGGTTTACTGCATCCCTTGGACCTTCTAATTGACGATGAAACACAGAAATAGCATCGACATTAAATACAAAAGGCACAGTGCCGACTTCAGTACAAGAAGACTGACTCTTCATACTGGCTATATTTTGAACCATTCCTGTGACACTAGTTATAGATTCCGATGCTTGACTTCAGTTTTACTGTATCCCTTGGACCTTCGTATTGACGATGAAACACAGAATTGCATCGGAATTAAATACAAAAGGCACAATGCAGACTTAAGTACAAGAAGACTGACTCTTCATACTGGCTATATTTTGAAACATTCCTGTGACACTAGTTATAGATTCCGATGCTTGACCTCTGTTTTACTGTATCCCTTGGACCTTCTTATTGACGATGAAACACAGAATTGCATCGGAATTAAATACAAAAGGCACAATGCCGACTTAAGTACAAGAAGACTGACCCTTCTTACTGTCTATGCTTTGAACCATTCCTGCGACACTAGTTATAGATTCCGATGCTTCACTTCAGGTTTACTGTATCCCTCTGACCTTCTTATTGACGAGGAAACACAGAAGTTGCATCGCAATTAAATAGAAACGCCACTATGCCTACTTAAGTTTAAGAAGACTGACTCTTCTTACTGGCTATATTTTGAACCATTCCTGTGTCACTAGTTATAGATTCCGATGCTTCACTTCAGGTTTACTGCATCCCTTGGACCTTCTTATTGACGATGAAACGCAGAAATTGCATCGGAATTAAATACAAAAGGCACAATGCCGACTTAAGTACAAGAAGACTGACTCTTCATACTGGCTATATTTTGAACCATTCCTGTGACACTAGTTATAGATTCCGATGCTTGACTTCAGTTTTACTGTATCCCTTGGACCTTCTTATTGACGATGAAACACAGAATTGCATCGGAATTAAATACAAAAGGCACAATGCAGACTTAAGTACAAGAAGACTGACCCTTCATACTGTCTATGATTTGAACCATTCCTGTGACACTAGTTATAGATTCCGATGCTTCACTTCAGGTTTACTGTATCCCTCTGACCTTCTTATTGACGAGGAAACACAGAAATTGCATCGTAATTAAATACAAAAGGCACAATGCCGACTTAAGTACAAGAAGACTGACCCTTCTTACTGTCTATGCTTTGAACCATTCCTGTGACACTAGTTATAGATTCCGATGCTTCACTTCAGGTTTACTGTATCCCTCTGACCTTCTTATTGACGAGGAAACACAGAAATTGCATCGGAATTAAATAGAAACGCCACTATGCCTACTTAAAATTAAGAAGTCTGACTCTTCTTACTGGCTATATTTTGAACCATTCCTGTGACACTAGTTATAGATTCCGATGCTTGACTTCTGTTTTACTGTATCCCTTGGACCTTCTTATAGACGATGAAACACAGAATTGCATTGGAATTAAATACAAAAGGCACAATGCCGACTTCAGTACAAGAAGGCTGACCCTTCATACTGGCTATATTTTGAACCATTCCTGTGATACTAGTTATAGATTCCGATGCTTGACTTCAGTTTTACTGTATCCCTTGTACCTTCTTATTGACGATGAAACACAGAATTGCATCGGAGTTAAATACAAAAGGCACAATGCAGACTTAAGTACAAGAAGACTGACCCTTCTTACAGTCTATGTTATGACCCATTCCTGTGACACTAGTTATAAATTCCGATGCTTCACTTAAGGTTTACTGTATCCCTCTGACCTTCTTATTGATGAGGAAACACAGAAATTGCATCGGAATTAAATAGAAACGCCACTATGCCTACTTAAGTTTAAGAAGACTGACTCTTCTTACTGGCTATATTTTGAACCATTCCTGTGACACTAGTTATAGATTCCGATGCTTCACTTTAGGTTTACTGCATCCCTTGGACCTTCTTATTGACGATGAAACACAGAATTGCATCGGAATTAAATACAAAAGGCACAATGCAGACTTAAGTACAAGAAGACTGACCCTTCAAACTGTCTATGTTTTGAACCATTCCTGTGACACTAGTTATGGATTCCGTTGCTTCACTTCAGGTTTACTGTATCCCTCTGACCTTCTTATTGACGAGGAAACACAGAAATTGCATCGGAATTAAATACAAAAGGCACAATGCCGACTTAAGTACAAGAAGACTGACCCTTCTTACTGTCTATGTTTTGAACCATTCCTGTGACACCAGTTATAGATTCCGATGCTTCACTTCAGGTTTACTGTATCCCTCTGACCTTCTTATTAACGAGGAAACACAGAAATTGCATCGGAATTAAATAGAAACGCCACTATGCCTACTTAAGTTTAAGAAGACTGGCTCTTCTTCCTGGCTATATTTTGAACCATTCCTGTGACACTAGTTATAGATTCCAATGCTTGACTGCGGTTTTACTGTATCCCTCTGACCTTCTTATTGAAGATGAAACACAGAAATTGCATCGGAATTAAATACAAAAGGCCCAATGCCGACTTAAGTACAAGAAGACTGACTCTTCATACTGGCTATATTTTGAACCATTCCTGTGACACTAGTTATAGATTCCGATGCTTGACTTCAGTATTACTGTATGCCTTGGACCTTCTTATTGACGATGAAACACAGAAT
Organism: Schistocerca piceifrons; assembly: GCF_021461385.2. NCBI lineage: Eukaryota > Metazoa > Arthropoda > Insecta > Orthoptera > Acrididae > Schistocerca > Schistocerca piceifrons. The sequence goes on along the minus strand of NW_025727968.1, from coordinate 30,385 downwards.
TGCATCGGAATTAAATACAAAAGGCACAATGCAGACTTAATTACAAGAAGACTGACTCTTCATACTGGCTATATTTTGAAACATTCCTGTGACACTAGTTATAGATTCCGATGCTTGACTTCTGTTTTACTGTATCCCTTGGACCTTCTTATTGACGATGAAACACAGAATTGCATCGGAATTAAATACAAAAGGCACAATGCCGACTTAAGTACAAGAAGAGTGACCCTTCTTACTGTCTATGCTTTGAACCATTCCTGTGACACTAGTTATAGATTCCGATGCTTCACTTCAGGTTTACTGTATCCCTCTGACCTTCTTATTGACGAGGATACACAGAAATTGCATCGGAATTAAATACAAAAGGCACAATGCCGACTTAAGTACAAGAAGACTGACCCTTCTTACTGTCTATGTTTTGAACCATTCCTGTGACACTAGTTATAGATTCCGATGCTTCACTTCAGGTTTACTGCATCTCTTTGACCTTCTTATTGACGATGAAACGCAGAAATAGCATTGGAATTAAATACAAATGAACAATGCCGACTTAAGTACAAGAAGACTGACTCTTCTTACTGGCTATGTTAAGAACCATTCCTGTGACACTATTTATAGATTCCGATGCTTCACTTCAGGTTTACTGTATAACTCTGACCTTCTTATTGACGAGGAAACACAGAAATTGCATCGGAATTAAATAGAAACGCCACTATGCCTACTTAAGTTTAAGAAGACTGACTCTTCTTACTGGCTATATTTTGAACCATTCCTGTTACACTAGTTATAGATTCAGATGCTTGACTTCTGTTTTACTGTATCCCTCTGACCTTCTTATTGACGATGAAACATATAAATTGCATAGGAATTAAATACAAAAGGCACAATACCGACTTAAGTACAAGAAGACTGACCCTTCTTACTGTCTATGTTTTGAAACATTCCTGTGACACTAGTTACAGATTCCGATGCTTCACTTCAGGTTTACTGTATCCCTCTGACCTTCTTATTGACGAGGAAACACAGAAATTGCATCGGAATTAAATAGAAACGCCACTATGCCTACTTAAGTTTAAGAAGACTGACTCTTCTTACTGGCTATATTTTGAACCATTCCTGTGACACTAGTTATAGATTACGATGCTTGACTTCTGTTTTACTGTATCCCTCTGACCTTCTTATTGACGATGAAACACAGAATTGCATCGGAATTAAATACAAAAGGCACAATGCAGACTTAAGTACAAGAAGACTGACCCTTCTTACTGTCTATGTTTTGAACCATTCCTGTGACACTAGTTATAGATTCCGATGCTTCACTTCAGGTTTACTGTATCCCTCTGACCTTCTTATTGACGAGGAAACACAGAAATTGCATCGGAATTAAATACAAATGAACAATGCCGACTTAAGTACATGAAGACTGACTCTTCTTACTGACTATGTATGAACCATTCCTGTGACACTAGTTATAGATCCCGATGCTTGACTTCTGTTTTACTGTATCCCTCTGACCTTCTTATTGACGATAAAACACAGAAATTGCATCGGACTTAAATACAACAGGCACAAGGCGACTAAAGTACAAGAAGACTGACCCTTCTTACTGTCTATGTATTGAACCATTCCTGTGACACTAGTTATAGAATCCGATGCATCACTTCAGGTTTGCTGTATCCCTTGGACCTTCTTATTGACGATGAAACACAGAAATTGCATTGGAATTAAATACAAATGAACAATGCCGACTTAAGTACAAGAAGACTGACTCTTCTTACTATCTATGTTTTGAGCCACTCCTGTGACAATATTTATAGATTCCGATGCTTGACTTCAGTTTTACTGTATCCCTTGGACCTTCTTATTGACGATGAAACACAGAAATAGCTTCGGAATTAAATTAAAAAGTCACAATGCCGACTTAAGTACAAGGAGACTGACCCTTCTTACTGTCTATGTTTTGACCCATTCCTGTGACACTAGTTATAGATTCCGATGATTCACTTCAGGTTTACTGTATCCCTTGGACCTTCTTATTGACGATGAAACACAGAAATTGCATCGGAATTAAATACAAATGAACAATGCCGACTTAAGTAGAAGGAGACTGACTCTTCTTACTGACTATGTTTTGAACCATTCCTGTGACACTAGTTATAGATCCCGATGCTTCACTTCAGGTTTACTGTATCCCTTGGGCCTTCGTATTGACGATGAAACACAGAAATTGCATCGGAATTAAAAACGAATATCACCATACCGACTTAAGTACAAGAAGACTGACTCTTCTTACTGTCTATGTTTTTAACCATTCCTGTGACACAAGTTTTAGATTCCGATTATTCACTTCAGGTTTACTGCATTCCTTGGACCTTCTTATTGACGATGAAAAACAGAAATTGCATTGGAATTAAATAAAATAAGCACAATGCCGACTTAAGTACAAGAAGACTGACTCTTCCTACTGTCAATATTTTGAACCATACCTGTGACACTAGTTATAGATTCCGATGCTTCACTTCAGGTTTACTGTATCCCTTGGACCTTCTTATTGACGATGAAACACAGAAATTGCATCGGAATTAAATACAAAAGGCACAATGCCGACTTAAGTACAAGAAGACTGTCTCATCCTACTGTCAATGTTTTGAACCATTCCTGTGACACTAGTTATGGATTCCGATGCTTCACATCAGGTTTACTGTATCCCTCTGATCTTCTTATTGACGGAGAAACCCAGAAATTGCATCGGAATTAAATACAAAAGGCACAATGCCTACTTAAGTACAAGAAGACTGACTCATCTTACTGTCTATGTTTTGAACCATTCCTGTGACACTAGTTATAGATTGCGATGCTTCACTTCAGGTTTTGTATCCCTCTGACCTTCATATTGACGATGAAACACAGAAATTGCATCGGAATTAAATACAAAAGGCACAATGTGACTTAAGGACAAGAAGACTGACTCTTCTTACTGTCAATGTTTTGAACCATTCCTGTGACACTAGTTATAGATTCCGATGCATCACTTCAGGTTTACTGTTTCCCTTGGACCTTCTTATTGACGATGTAACACAGAAATTGCATCGGAATTAAATACAAAAGGCACAATGCCGACGTAAGTACAAGAAGACTGACTTTTCCTACTGTCTATGTTTTGAACCCTCCCAGTACCACTACTTATAGATTCTGATGCTTCACTTCAGGTTTTCTGTATCCCTTGGACCTTCTTAATGACGATGAAACACAGAAATTGCATCGGAATTAAATACAAAAGGCACAATGCCGACATAAGTACAAGACGTCTGGCTCTTCTAACTGTCTATGTTTTGAACCATCACTGTGACACTAGTTATAGATTCCGATGCTTCACTCCAGGTTTACTGTAGCCCTTGGACCTTCTTATTGACGATGAAACACGGAAAATGCATCGGAATTAAATACAAAAGGCACAATTCCGACATAAGGACAAGAAGACTGACTCTTCTTACCGACTATGTTTGGAACCAATCCTGTGACACTAGTTGTAGATTCCGATGCTTCACTTTAGGTTTACTGTATCCCTTGGACCTTCTTATTGACGATGAAGCACAGAAATTGCATCGGAATTAAATAAAAAGGGCACAAAGCCGACTTAAGTACAAGAAGACTGACTCTTCTTACTGACTATGTCTTGAACCATTCCTGTGACACTAGTTATAGATTCCGATTCTTCAATTCAGGTAATCTGTATCCCTCTGACCTTCTTATTGACGATGTAACACAGAAATTGCATCGGAATTAAATACAAAAGACACAATGCCGACTTACGTACAAGAAGACTGACTCTTCTTACTGACTTTGTTTTGAACCATTCCTGTGACACTAGTAATGGATTCCGAAGCTTCTCTTCTGGTTTACTGTATCCCTCTGACCTTCTTATTGACAATGAAACACAGAAATTGCATCGGAATTAAATACAAAAGGCACAATGCCGACTACAGTGCAAGAAGACTGACTCTTCTTTCTGTCTATGTTTAAAACCATACCTGTGACACTAGTTATAGATTCCGATGCTTCACTCCAGGTTTACTGTATCCCTTTGACCTTCTTATTAGCGATGAAACACAGAAATTGCATTGGAATTAAATAAAAAAGGCACAAAGCCGTCTTAAGTACAAGAAGACTGACTCTTCTTACTGACTATGTTTTGAACCATTCCTGTGACACTAGTTATAGATTCCGTTACTTCACTTCAGGTATACTGTATCCCTCTGACCTTCTTATTGACGATGAAACACAGAAATTGCATCGGAATTAAATACAAAAGGCACAATGCCGACTTAGGTACAAGAAGACTTACTCTTCTTACTGTCTATGTTTTGAACCATCCCTGTGTCACTAGTTATAGATTCCGATGCTTCACTCTAGGTTTACTGTATCCCTTGGTCCTTCTTATTGACGATGAAAGACCAAAATTGCATCGGAATTAAATACAAAATGCACAATGCCAACTTAAGTACAAGAAGACTGACTCTTCTTACTGACTATGTTTTGAACCATTCCTGTGACACTAGTTATAAATACCGATGCTTCACTTCAGGTTTACTATGTCCCTTGGACCTTCGTTTTGACGATGAAACACAGAAATTGCATCGGAATTAAATACAAAAGGCACAATGCAGAATTAAGTACAAGTAGACTGACCCTTCTTATTGTCTATGTTTTGAACCATACCTGTGACACTAGTTATAGATTCAGAAGCTTCACTCCAGGTTTACTGTATCCCTTCGACCCTCTTATTGACGATGAAACACAGAAATTGCATCGGATTTTAGTACAAAAGGCACAATGCCGACTAAAGTACAATAAGACTGACCCTTCTTACAGTCTATGATTTGAACCATTCCTGTGACACTAGTTATAGATTCCGGCGCTTCACTCCAGGTTTACAGTATCCCTTGGACCTTCTTATTGACGATGATATACAGAAATTGCATCAGAATGAAATAGAAAAGGCACAATGCCGACATAAGTACAAGAAGACTGACGCCTCTTACTGACTATGATTTGAAACATTCCTGTGACACTAGTTATAGATTCCGTTGCTTCACTTCAGGTTTACTGTATCCCTTGGACCTTCTTATTGACGATGAAACACAGAAATTGCATCCGAATAAAATACAAAAGGCACAATGCCGGCTTAAATACAAGAAGACTGACTCTTCCTACTGTCTCTGTTTTGAACCATTCATGTGACACTAGTTATAGATTCCGATGCTTCACTTCAGGTTTACTGTATCCCTTGGACTTTCTTATTGACGATGAAACACAGAAATTACATCGAATTAAATAGAAAAGGCACAATGCCGACTTAAGTACAAGAAGACTGACTCTTCTTACTGACTATGTTTTGAACCATTCCTGTGACACTAGTTATAAATACCGATGCTTCACTTCAGGTTTACTATGTCCCTTGGACCCTCTTTTTGACGATGAAACACAGAAGTTGCATCGGAATTAAATACAAAAAGCACAATGCAGAATTAAGTACAAGTAGACTGACCCTTCTTACTGTCTATGTTTTGAACCATACATGTGACACTAGTTATAGAATCAGAAGCTTCACTCCAGGTTTACTGTATCCCTTCGACCTTCTTATTGACGATGAAACACAGAAATTGCATCGGATTTAAGTACCAAAGGCACAATGCCGACTAAAGTACAAGAAGACTGACCCTTCTTACAGTCTATGATTTGAACCATTCCTGTGACACTAGTTATAGATTCCGGCGCTTCACTCCGGGTTTACAGTATCCCTTGGACCTTCTTATTGACGATGGTATACAGAAATTGCATCAGAATAAAATAGAAAAGGCACAATGCCGACATAAGTACAAGAAGACTGACGCCTCTTACTGACTATGTTTTGAAACATTCCTGTGACACTAGTTAGAGATTCCGATGCTTCACTTCAGGTTTACTGTATCCCTTGGACCTTGGTATTGACGATGAAACACAGAAATTGCATCGCAATTAAATAGAAAAGGCACAATGCCGACTGAAGTACAAGAAGTCTGACTCTTCTTACTGTCTATGATTTGAACCGTCCCTGTGACACTAGTTATAGATTCCGATGCTTCACTCCAGGTTTACTGTATCCCTTTGACCTTCTTATTGACGATGAAACACGGAAAATGCATCGGAATTAAATACAAAAGGCACAATGCCGACATAAGGACAAGAAGACTGACTCTTCTTACCGACTATGTTTTGAACCATTCCTGTGACACTAGTTGTAGATTCCGATGCTTCACTTTAGGTTTACTGTATCCCTTGGACCTTCTTATTGACGATGAAACACAGAAAATGCATCGGAATTAAATACAAAAGGCACAATGCCAACGTAAGTACAAGAAGACTGACTTTTCCTACTGTCTATGTTTTGAACCCTCCCAGTACCACTAGTTATAGATTCTGATGCTTCACTTCAGGTTTACTGTATCCCTTGGACCTTCTTAATGACGATGAATCACAGAAATTGCATCGGAATTAAATACAAAAGGCACAATGCCGACATAAGTACAAGACGTCTGGCTCTTCTTACTGTCTATGTTTTGAACCGTCACTGTGACACTAGTTATAGATTCCGATGCTTCACTCCAGGTTTACTGTATCCCTTGGACCTTCTTATTGACGATGAAACACGGAAAATGCATCGGAATTAAATACAAAAGGCACAATGCCGACATAAGGACAAGAAGACTGACTCTTCTTACCGACTATGTTTTGAACCATTCCTGTGACACTAGTTGTAGATTCCGATGCTTCACTTTAGGTTTACTGTATCCCTTGGACCTTCTTATTGACGATGAAACACAGAAAATGCATCGGAATTAAATACAAAAAGCACAATGCCGACTTAAGTAAAAGAAGTCTGACTCTTCTTACTGTCTATAGTTTGAACCATCCCTGTGACACTAGTTATAGATTCAGATGCTTCACTTCAGGTTGACTGTATCCCTTGGATCTTCTTATTGACGATAAAACACAGAAATTGCATCGGAATTAAATAAAAAGAGCACAATGCCGACTTAAGTACAAGAAGACTGACTCTTCTTACTGACTATGTCTTGAACCATTCCTGTGACACTAGTTATAGATTCCGATTCTTCAATTCAGGTAATCTGTATCCCTCTGACCTTCTTATTGACGATGTAACACAGAAATAGCATCGGAATTAAATACAAAAGACACAATGCCGACTTACGTACAAGAAGACTGACTCTTCTTACTGACTTTGTTTTGAACCATTCCTGTGACACTAGTAATGGATTCCGAAGCTTCTCTTCTGGTTTACTGTATCCCTCTGACCTTCTTATTGACAATGAAACACAGAAATTGCATCGGAATTAAATACAAAAGGCACAATGCCGACTACAGTACAAGAAGACTGACTCTTCTTTCTGTCTATGTTTAAAACCATACCTGTGACACTAGTTATAGATTCCGATGCTTCACGTCAGGTTTACTGTAACCCTTGGACCTTCTTATTGATTATGAAACACTGAAATTGCATCGGAATTAAATAGAAAAGGCACAATGCTGAATTAAGTACAAGAAGATTGACTCTTTTTACTGTCTATTTTTGAAATGGTCCTGTGATACTAGTTATAGACTCCGATGCTTCACTCCGGGTTTACTGTATCCCTTGGACCTTCTTATTGACGATGAAACACAGAAATTGCATCGGAATTAAATACAAAAGGCACAATGCTGAATTAAGTACAAGAAGATTGACTCTTCTTACTGTCTACTTTTGAACCTGTCCTGTGACACTAGGTATAGACTCCGATGCTTCACTCCAGGTTTACTGTATCCCTTGGACCTTCTTATTGACGATGAAACACAGAAATTGCAGCGGAATTAAATACAAAAGGCACAATGCTGACTTAAGTAAAAGAAGTCTGACTCTTCTTACTGTCTATGATTTGAACCGTCCCTGTGACACTAGTTATAGATTCCGATGCTTCACTCCAGGTTTACTGTATCCCTTTGACCTTCTTATTAGCGATGAAACACAGAAATTGCATTGGAATTAAATAAAAAAGGCACAAAGCCGTCTTAAGTACAAGAAGACTGACTCTTCTTACTGACTATGTTTTGAACCATTCCTGTGACACTAGTTATAGATTCCGATACTTCACTTCAGGTATACTGTATCCCTCTGACCTTCTTATTGACGATGAAACACAGAAATTGCATCGGAATTAAATACAAAAGGCACAATGCCGACTTAGGTACAAGAAGACTTACTCTTCTTACTGTCTATGTTTTGAACCATCCCTGTGTCACTAGTTATAGATTCCGATGCTTCACTCTAGGTTTACTGTATCCCTTGGTCCTTCTTATTGACGATGAAAGACAAAAATTGCATCGGAATTAAATACAAAATGCACAATGCCAACTTAAGTACAAGAAGACTGACTCTTCTTACTGACTATGTTTTGAACCATTCCTGTGACACTAGTTATAAATACCGATGCTTCACTTCAGGTTTACTATGTCCCTTGGACCTTCGTTTTGACGATGAAACACAGAAATTGCATCGGAATTAAATACAAAAGGCACAATGCAGAATTAAGTACAAGTAGACTGACCCTTCTTATTGTCTATGTTTTGAACCATACCTGTGACACTAGTTATAGATTCAGAAGCTTCACTCCAGGTTTACTGTATCCCTTCGACCCTCTTATTGACGATGAAACACAGAAATTGCATCGGATTTTAGTACAAAAGGCACAATGCCGACTAAAGTACAAGAAGACTGACCCTTCTTACAGTCTATGTTTTGAACCATTCCTGTGACACTAGTTATAGATTCCGATACTTCACTTCAGGTATACTGTATCCCTCTGACCTTCTTATTGACGATGAAACACAGAAATTGCATCGGAATTAAGTACAAAAGGCACAATGCCGACTTAGGTACAAGAAGACTTACTCTTCTTACTGTCTATGTTTTGAACCATCCCTGTGTCACTAGTTATAGATTCCGATGCTTTACTCTAGGTTTACTGTATCCCTCGGTCCTTCTTATTGACGATGAAAGACAAAAATTGCATCGGAATTAAATACAAAATGCACAATGCCAACTTAAGTACAAGAAGACTGACTCTTCTTACTGACTATGTTTTGAACCATTCCTGTGACACTAGTTATAAATACCGATGCTTCACTTCAGGTTTACTATGTCCCTTGGACCTTCGTTTTGACGATGAAACACAGAAATTGCATCGGAATTAAATACAAAAGGCACAATGCAGAATTAAGTACAAGTAGACTGACCCTTCTTATTGTCTATGTTTTGAACCATACCTGTGACACTAGTTATAGATTCAGGAGCTTCACTCCAGGTTTACTGTATCCCTTCGACCCTCTTATTGACGATGAAACACAGAAATTGCATCGGATTTTAGTACAAAAGGCACAATGCCGACTAAAGTACAAGAAGACTGACCCTTCTTACAGTCTATGATTTGAACCATTCCTGTGACACTAGTTATAGATTCCGGCGCTTCACTCCGGGTTTACAGTATCCCTTGGACCTTCTTATTGACGATGGTATACAGAAATTGCATCAGAATAAAATAGAAAAGGCACAATGCCGACATAAGTACAAGAAGACTGACGCCTCTTACTGACTATGTTTTGAAACATTCCTGTGACACTAGTTAGAGATTCCGATGCTTCACTTCAGGTTTACTGTATCCCTTGGACCTTGGTATTGACGATGAAACACAGAAATTGCATCGCAATTAAATAGAAAAGGCATAATGGCGACTGAAGTACAAGAAGTCTGACTCTTCTTACTGTCTATGATTTGAACCGTCCCTGTGACACTAGTTATAGATTCCGATGCTTCACTCCAGGTTTACTGTATCCCTTTGACCTTCTTATTGACGATGAAACACGGAAAATGCATCGGAATTAAATACAAAAGGCACAATGCCGACATAAGGACAAGAAGACTGACTCTTCTTACCGACTATGTTTTGAACCATTCCTGTGACACTAGTTGTAGATTCCGATGCTTCACTTTAGGTTTACTGTATCCCTTGGACCTTCTTATTGACGATGAAACACAGAAAATGCATCGGAATTAAATACAAAAGGCACAATGCCAACGTAAGTACAAGAAGACTGACTTTTCCTACTGTCTATGTTTTGAACCCTCCCAGTACCACTAGTTATAGATTCTGATGCTTCACTTCAGGTTTACTGTATCCCTTGGACCTTCTTAATGACGATGAATCACAGAAATTGCATCGGAATTAAATACAAAAGGCACAATGCCGACATAAGTACAAGACGTCTGGATCTTCTTACTGTCTATGTTTTGAACCGTCACTGTGACACTAGTTATAGATTCCGATGCTTCACTCCAGGTTTACTGTATCCCTTGGACCTTCTTATTGATGATGAAACACGGAAAATGCATCGGAATTAAATACAAAAGGCACAATGCCGACATAAGGACAAGAAGACTGACTCTTCTTACCGACTATGTTTTGAACCATTCCTGTGACACTAGTTGTAGATTCCGATGCTTCACTTTAGGTTTACTGTATCCCTTGGACCTTCTTAATGACGATGAAACACAGAAAATGGGAATTAAATACAAAAAGCACAATGCCGACTTAAGTAAAAGAAGTCTGACTCTTCTTACTGTCTATAGTTTGAACCATCCCTGTGACACTAGTTATAGATTCAGATGCTTCACTTCAGGTTGACTGTATCCCTTGGATCTTCTTATTGACGATAAAACACAGAAATTGCATCGGAATTAAATAAAAAGGGCACAATGCCGACTTAAGTACAAGAAGACTGACTCTTCTTACTGACTATGTCTTGAACCATTCCTGTGACACTAGTTATAGATTCCGATTCTTCAATTCAGGTATTCTGTATCCCTCTGACCTTCTTATTGACCATGTAACACAGAAATTGCATCGGAATTAAATACAAAAGACACAATGCCGACTTACGTACAAGAAGACTGACTCTTCCTACTGACTTTGTTTTGAACCATTCCTGTGACACTAGTTATGGATTTCGAAGCTTCTCTTCTGGTTTACTGTATCCCTCTGACCTTCTTATTGAGAATGAAACACAGAAATTGCATCGGAATTAAATACAAAAGGCACAATGCCGACTACAGTACAAGAAGACTGACTCTTCTTTCTGTCTATGTTTAAAACCATACATGTGACACTAGTTATAGATTCCGAAGCTTCACGTCAGGTTTACTGTAACACTTGGACCTTCTTATTGATTATGAAACACTGAAATTGCATCGGAATTAAATAGAAATATTCACAATGCTGAATTAAGTACAAGAAGATTGACTCTTCTTACTGTCTATTTTTGAAATGGTCCTGTGACACTAGTTATAGACTCCGATGCTTCACTCCAGGTTTACTGTATCCCTTGGACCTTCTTATTGACGATGAAACACAGAAATTGCATCGGATATAAATACAAAAGGCACAATGCAGAATTAAGTACAAGTAGACTGACCCTTCTTATTGTCTATGTTTTGAACCATACCTGTGACACTAGTTATAGATTCAGAAGCTTCACTCCAGGTTTACTGTATCCCTTCGACCCTCATATTGACGATGAAACACAGAAATTGCATCGGATTTAAGTACAAAAGGCACAATGCCGACTAAAGTACAAGAAGACTGACCCTTCTTACAATCTATGATTTGAACCATTCCTGTGACACTAGTTATGGATTCCGGCGCTTCACTCCAGGTTTACAGTATCCCTTGGACCTTCTTATTGACGATGATATACAGAAATTGCATCAGAATAAAATAGAAAAGGCACAATGCCGACATAAGTACAAGAAGACTGACGCCTCTTACTGACTATGTTTTGAAACATTCCTGTGACACTAGTTATAGATTCCGTTGCTTCACTTCAGGTTTACTGTATCCCTTGGACCTTCTAATTGACGATGAAACACAGAAAGTGCAGCGGAATTAAATACAAAAGCACAATGCTGACTTAAGTAAAAGAAGTCCTGACTCTTCTTACTGTCTATGATTTGAACCATTCCTGTGACACTAGTTATGGATTCCGGCGCTTCACTCCAGGTTTACAGTATCCCTTGGACCTTCTTATTGACGATGATATACAGAAATTGCATCAGAATAAAATAGAAAAGGCACAATGCCGACATAAGTACAAGAAGACTGACGCCTCTTACTGACTATGTTTTGAACCATTCCTGTGACACTAGTTATAGATTCCGATACTTCACTTCAGGTATACTGTATCCCTCTGACCTTCTTATTGACGATGAAACACAGAAATTGCATCGGAATTAAATACAAAAGGCACAATGCCGACTTAGGTACAAGAAGACTTACTCTTCTTACTGTCTATGTTTTGAACCATCCCTGTGTCACTAGTTTATAAATTCCGATGCTTCACTCTAGGTTTTACTGTATCGATTGGTCCATCTTAGTGACGATGAAAAGACAAAAATTGCATCGGAATTAAATACAAAATGCACAATGCGGACTTAAGTACAAGAAGACTGACTCTTCTTACTGACTATGTTTTGAACCATTCCTGTGACACTAGTTATAAATACCGATGCTTCACTTCAGGTTTCCTATGTCCCTTGGACCTTCTTTTTGACGATGAAACACAGAAATTGCATCGGAATTAAATACAAAAGGCACAATGCAGAATTAAGTACAAGTAGACTGACACTTCTTACTGTCTATGTTTTGAACCATACCTGTGACACTAGTTATAGATTCAGAAGCTTCACTCCAGGTTTACTGTATCCCTTCGACCCTCTTATTGACGATGAAACACAGAAATTGCATCGGATTTAAGTACAAAAGGCACAATGCCGACTAAAGTACAGAGAAGACTGACCCTTCTTGCAGTCTATGATTTGAACCATTCCTGTGACACTAGTTATAGATTCCGGCGCTTCACTCCAGGTTTACAGTATCCCTTGGACCTTCTTATTGACGATGATATTCAGGAATTGCATCAGAATAAAATAGAAAAGGCACAATGCCGACATAAGTACAAGAAGACTGACGCCTCTTACTGACTATGTTTTGAAACATTCCTGTGACACTAGTTAAAGATTCCGTTGCTTCACTTCAGGTTTATTGTATCCCTTGGACCTTCTTATTGACGATGAAACACAGATATTGCATCGGAATTAAATAGAAAAGGCCCAATGCCGACTTAAGTACAAGAAGACTGACCCTTCTCACTGTTAATCATTTGAACAATTCCTGTGACACTAGGTATAGATTCCGATGCTTCACACCAGGTTTACTGTATCCCTTGGACCTTCTTATTGACGATGAAACACAGAAATTGCATCCGAATAAAATACAAAAGGCACAATGCCGACTTAAATACAAGAAGACTGACTCTTCCTACTGTCTCTGTTTTGAACCAATCCTGTGACACTACTTATAGATTCCAATGCTTCACTTCAGGATTACTGTATCCCTCTGACCTTCTTATTGACGATGAAACACAGAAATTGCATAGGAATTAAATACAATAGTCGCAATGCCGACTTGAGTACAAGAAGACTGACTCTTCTAACTGACTATGTTTGAAACATTCTTGTGACACTAGTTATGGATTCTGATGCTTCACTTCAGGTTTACTGTATCCCTTAAACCTTCTTATTGACGATGAAACACAGAAATTGCATCGCATATAAATACAAAAGGCAAAATGCCGACTTAAGTACAAGCAGACTGACTCTTCTTACTGTCTATGTTTAAAACCATTCCTGTGACACTAGTAATAGATTCCGATGCTTCACTCCCGGTTTACTGTATCCCTTGTACCTTCTTATTGACGATGAAACACAGAAATTGCATCGGAATTAAATACAAAAGGCACAATGCCGACTTAAGTACAAGAGGACTGACTCTTCTTACTGTCTATGTTTTGAACCATTCCTGTGACACTAGTTATAGATTCCGATGCTTCACTTCAGGTTTACTGTATCCCTTGGACTTTCGTTTTGACGATGAAACACAGAAATTGCATCGAATTAAATAGAAAAGGCACAATGCCGACTTAAGTACAAGAAGACTGTCTCATCCTACTGTCAATGTTTTGAACCATTCCTGTGACACTAGTTATAGATTCCGATGCTTCACATCAGGTTTACTGTATCCCTCTGATCTTCTTATTGACGAAGAAACACAGAAATTGCATCGGAATTAAATACAAAAGGCACTATGCCGACTTAAGTACGAGAAGACTGACTCATCTTACTGTCTATGTTTTGAACCATTCCTGTGACACTAGTTATAGATTCCGATGCCTCACTTCAGGTTTACTGTATCCTTTGGACCTTCTTATTGACGATGAAACTCAGAAATTGCATCGGAATTAAACACAAAATTCACAATGCCGACTTAAGTACAAAAAGACTGACTCTTCTTACTGACTATGTTTTGAACCATTCCTGTGACACTAGTTATAGATTGCGATGCTTCACTTCAGGTTTTGTATCCCTCTGACCTTCTTACTGACGATGAAACACAGAAATTGCATCGGAATTAAATACAAAAGGCACAATGAAGACTTAAGGACAAGAAGACTGACTCTTCTTAATGACAATGTTTTGAACCATTCCTGTGACACTAGTTATAGATTCCGATGCTTCCCTTCAGGTTTACTGTATCCCTTGGACCTTCTTATTGACGATGAGACACGGAAATTGCATGGGAATTAAATACAAAAGGCACAATGCCGACATAAGGACAAGAAGACTGACTCTTCTTACCGACTATGTTCTGAACCATTCCTGTGACACTAGTTGTAGATTCCGATGCTTCACTTTAGGTTTACTGTATCCCTTGGACCTTCTTATTGACGATGAAACACAGAAATTGCATCGGAATTAAACAAAAAAGGTACAATGCCGCCTTAAGTACAAGAAGACTGACACTTCTGACTGACTATGTCTTGAACCATTCCTGTGACACTAGTTATAGATTCCGATTCTTCACTTCAGGTATTCTGTATCCCTCTGACCTTCTTATTGACGATGAAACACTGAAATTGCATCGGAATTAAATACAAAAGGCACAATGCCGACTTAAGTACAAGAAGACTGACTCTTCTTACTGTCTATGATTGGAACCATTCCTGTGACACTTGTTATAGTTTCTGATGCTTCACTTCAGGTTTAATGTATCCCTTGGGCCTTCGTGTTGACGATGAAACACAGAAATTGCATGGAAATTAAACCCAAAAGGCAAAATGCCGACATAAGTACTAAAAGACTGACTCTTCTTACTGACCATGTTTTGAACCATTCCTGTGACACTAGTTATAGATTCCGATGCTTCACTTCAGGTTTCCTGTATACCTCTGGCATTTCTTATTGACGATGAAACACAGAAATTGCATCGGAATTAAATACAAAATGCACAACGCCGACTTAAGTACAAGAAGACTGACTCTCTTTAATGACTATGTTTTGAACCATTCCTGTGACACTAGTTATACATTCCGATGCTTCACTTCAGGTTTACTAAATCCCTTGGACCTTCTTATTGACGATGAAACACAGAAATTGCATCGGAATTAAATACAAAAGGCACAATGCCGACTTAAGTACAAGAACACTGACTCTTCTTACTGTCTATTTTTGAACCGGTCCTGTGACACTAGTTATAGATTCCGATGCTTCACTCTAGGTTTACTGTATCCCTTGGTCCTTCTTATTGACGATGAAAGACTGAAATTGCATCGGAATTAAATAAAAAAGGCACAAAGCTGACTTAAGTACAAGAAGACTGACTCTTCTTACTGACTATGATTGGAACCATTCCTGTGACACTAGTTATAGATTCCGATACTTCACTTCAGGTATACTGTATCCCTCTGACCTTCTTATTGACGATGAAACACAGAAATTGCATCGGAATTAAATACAAAAGGCACAATGCCGACTTAAGTACAAGAAGACTGACTCTTCTTACTGTCTATGTTTTGAACCATTCCTGTGACACTAGTTATAGATTCTGATGCTTCACTTCAGGTTTACTGTATCCCTTGGACCTTCTTATTGACGATGAAACACAGAAATTGCATCGAATTAAATAGAAAAGGCACAATGCCGACTTAAGTACAAGAAGACTGTCTCATCCTACTGTCAATGTTTTGAACCATTCCTGTGACACTAGTTATAGATTCCGATGCTTCACATCAGGTTTACTGTATCCCTCTGATCTTCTTATTGACGATGAAACACAGAAATTGCATCGGAATTAAATACAAAAGGCACTATGCCGACTTAAGTACAAGAAGACTAACTCATCTTACTGTCTATGTTTTGAACCATTCCTGTGACACTAGTTATAGATTCCGATGCCTCACTTCAGGTTTACTGTATCCCTTGGACCTTCTTATTGACGATGAAACACAGAAATTGCATCGGAATTAAACACAAAATTCACAATGCCGACTTCAGTACAAAAAGACTGACTCTTCTTACTGACTATGTTTTGAACCATTCCTGTAATACTAGTTATAGATTGCGATGCTTCACTTCAGGTTTTCTATCCCTCTGACCTTCTTATTGACGATGAAACACAGAAATTGCATCGGAATTAAATACAAAAGGCACAATGCCGACTTAAGGACAAGAAGACTGACTCATCTTAATGTCTATGTTTTGAACCATTCCTGTGACACTAGTTATAGATTCCGATGCATCACTTTAGGTTTACTGTTTCCCTTGGACCTTCTTATTGACGATGAAACACAGAAATTGCATCGGAATTAAATACAAAAGGCACAATGCCGACTGAAGTACAAGAAGACTGACTCTTCCTACTGTCTATGTTTTGAACCATTTCTGTGACGCTAGTTATCGAATCCGATGCTTCACATAAGTTTTACTGTATCCCTTGGGCCATCTTATTGACGATGAATCACAGAAATTCCATCGGAATTAAATACAAAAGGCACAATGCCGACATAAGTACAAGACGTCTGTCTCATCTTACTGTCTATGTTTTGAACCATCACTGTGACACTAGTTATAGATTCCGATGCTTCACTCCAGGTTTACTGTATCCCTTGGACCTTCTTATTGACGATGAAACACGGAAATTGCATGGGAATTAAATACAAAATGCACAATGCCGA
Source organism: Schistocerca piceifrons (assembly GCF_021461385.2). Taxonomy (NCBI): domain Eukaryota; kingdom Metazoa; phylum Arthropoda; class Insecta; order Orthoptera; family Acrididae; genus Schistocerca; species Schistocerca piceifrons. The sequence continues at coordinate 13,171 of NW_025727968.1, read as the reverse complement.
CATAAGGACAAGAAGACTGACTCTTCTTACCGACTATGTTTTGAACCATTCCTGTGACACTAGTTGTATATTCCGATGCTTCACTTTAGGTTTACTGTATCCCTTGGACCTTCTTATTGACGATGAAACACAGAAATTGCATCGGAATTAAATACAAAAGGCACAATGCCGACTTAAGTAAAAGAAGTCAGACTCTTCTTACTGTCTATGTTTTGAACCGTCCCTGTGACACTAGTTATAGATTCCGATGCTTCACTCCAGGTTGACTGTATCCCTTGGACCTTCGTATTGACGATGAAACACAGAAATTGCATCGGAATTAAATAAAAAAGGTACAATGCCGACTTAAGTACAAGAAGACTGACTCTTCTTACTGACTATGCCTTGAACCATTCCTGTGACACTAGTTATAGATTCCGATTCTTCAATTCAGGTATTCTGTATCCCTCTGACCTTCTTATTGACGAAGAAACACTGAAATTGCATCGGAATTAAATACAAAAGACACAATGCCGACTTAAGTACAAGAAGACTGACCCTTTCAACTGTCTATGTTTTGAACCATTCCTGTGACACTAGTTATAGATTCCGATGCTTCACTTCAGGTTTACTGTATCCCTTGGACCCTCTTATTGACGATGAAACACAGAAATTGCATCGGATTTAAAAACAAAAGGCACAATGCCGACTAAAGTACAAGAAGACTGACCCTTCCTACAGTCTATGATTTGAACCATTCCTGTGACACTAGTTATAGATTCCGGTGCTTCAATCCAGGTTTACAGTATCAGTTGGACCTTCTTATTGACGATGATTTACCGAAATTGCATCAGTATAAAATAGAAAAACACAATGCCGACAAAAGTACAAGAAGACTGACGCCTCTTACTGACTATGTTTTGAAACATTCCTGTGACACTAGTTATAGATTCCGTTGCTTCACATCATGTTTAATGTATCCCTCTGACCTTCATATTGACGATGAAACACTGAAATTGCATCGGAAATAAATACAAAAGGCAAAATGCCGACTTAAGTACAAGAAGACTGACTCTTCTTACTGTCTATGATTAAAACCATTCCTGTGACACTAGTAATAGATTCCGATGCTTCACTCCAGGTTTACTGTATCCCTTGTACCTTCTTATTGACGATGAAACACAGAAATTGCATCGGAATTAAATACAAAAGGCACAATGCCTACTTTAGTACAAGAAGCCTGACTCTTCTTACTGTCTATGTTTTGAACCATTCCTGTGACACTAGTTACAGATTCCGATGCTTCACTTCAGGTTTACTGTATCCCTTGGACCTTCTTATTGACGATGAAACACAGAAATTGCATCGAATTAAATAGAAAAGGCGCAATGCCGACTTAAGTACAAGAAGACTGTCTCATCCTACTGTCAATGTTTTGAACCATTCCTGTGACACTAGTTATAGATTCCGATGCTTCACATCAGGTTTACTGTATCCCTCTGATCTTCTTATGGACGATGAAACACAGAAATTGCATCGGAATTAAACACAAAATTCACAATGCCGACTTATGTACAAAAAGACTGACTCTTCTTACTGACTATGTTTTGAACCATTCCTGTGACACTAGTTATAGATTGCGATGCTTCACTTCAGGTTTTGTATCCCTCTGATCTTCTTATTGACGATGAAACACAGAAATCGCATCGGAATTAAATACAAAAGGCACAATGCCGACTTAAGGACAAGAAGACTGACTCTTCTTAATGTCTATGTTTTGAACCATTCCTGTGACACTAGTTATAGATTCCGATGCATCACTTTAGGTTTACTGTTTCCCTTGGACCTTCTTATTGACGATGAAACACAGAAATTGCATCGGAATTAAATACAAAAGGCACAATGCCGACTGAAGTACAAGAAGACTGGCTCGTCCTACTGTCTATGTTTTGAACCATTTCTGTGACACTAGTTATCGAATCCGATGCTTCACTTAAGTTTTACTGTATCCCTTGGGCCATCTTATTGACGATGAATCACAGAAATTCCATCGGAATTAAATACAAAAGTCACAATGCCGACATAAGTACAAGACGTCTGGCTCTTCTTACTGTCTATGTTTTGAACCATCACTGTGACACTAGTTATAGATTCCGATGCTTCACTCCAGGTTTACTGTATCCCTTGGACCTTCTTATTGACGATGAAACACGGAAATTGCATGGGAATTAAATACAAAAGGCACAATGCCGACATAAGGACAAGAAGACTGACTCTTCTTACCGACTATGTTTTGAACCATTCCTGTGACACTAGGTGCAGATTCCGATGCTTCAATTTAGGTTTACTGTATCCCTTGGACCTTCTTATTGACGATGAAACACAGAAATTGCTTCGGAATTAAATACAAAAGGCACAATGCCGACTTAAGTAAAAGAAGTCTGACTCTTCTTAGTGTCTATGGTTTGAACCGTCCCTGTGACACTAGTTATAGATTCCGATGCTTCACTCCAGGTTGACTGTATCCCTTGGACCCTCTTATTGACGATGAAACACAGAAATTGCATCCGAATTAAATAAAAAAGGTACAATGCCGACTTAAGTACAAGAAGACCGACTCTTCTTACTGACTATGCCTTGAACCATTCCTGTGTCACTAGTTATGGATTCCGATTCTTCACTTCAGGTACTCTGTATCCCTCTGACCTTCTCATTGACGATGAAACACTGAAATTGCATCGGAATTAAATACAAAAGACACAATGCCGACTTAAGTACAAGAAGACTCACCCTTTCAACTGTCTATGTTTTGAACCATTCCTGTGACACTAGTTATAGATTCCGATGCTTCACTTCAGGTTTACTGTATCCCTCTGACCGTCTTATTGACGATGAAACACAGAAATTGCATCGGAATTAAATAGAAAAGGCACAATGCCGACATAAGTACTAGAGGACTGACTCTTCCTACTGTCTATGCTTTGAAACATTCCTGTGACACTAGTTATAGATTCCGATGCTTCACTTCAGGTTTACTGCATCCCTTGGACCTTCTTATTGACGATGAAACACAGAAATTGTATCGGAATTAAATACAAAAGGCACAGTGCCGACTTAAGTAAAAGAAGTCTGACTCTTCTTACTGTCTATGTTTTGAACCGTCCCTGTGATACTAGTTATAGCTTCCGATGCTTCACTCCAGGTTGACTGTATCCCTTGGACCTTCTTATCGGCGATCAAAACACAGAAATTGCATCGGAATTAAATACAAAAGGCACAATGCCGACTTAAGTACAAGAAGACTGACTCATCTTACTGTCTATGTTTTGAACCATTCCTGTGACACTTGTTATAGATTCCGATGCTTCACTTCAGGTTTACTGTATCCCCTGGGCCTTCGTGTTAACGATGAAACACAGAAATTGCATCGAAATTAAACCCAAAAGGCAAAATGCCGACTTTTGTACTAAAAGACTGACTCTTCTTACTGACGATGTTTTGAACCATTCCTGTGACACTAGTTATAGATTCCGATGCTTCACTTCAGGTTTCCTGTATCCCTCTGGCGTTTCTTATTGACGATGAAACACAGAAATTGCATCGGAATTAAATACAAAATGCACAATGCCGACTTAAGTACAAGAAGACTGACTCTTTTTACTGACTATGTTTTGAACCATTCTTGTGACACTAGTTATAGATTCCGATGCTTCACTTCACGTTTACTAAATCCCTTGGACCTTCTTATTGACGATGAAACACAGAAATTGCATCGGAATTAAATACAAAAGGCACAATGCCGACTTAAGTACAAGAAGACTGACTCTTCTTACTGAGTATGCTTTGAACCATTCCTGTGACACTAGTTATAGATCCCGATGATTCACTTCATGTTTACTGTATCCGTCTGACCTTCTTATTGACGAAGAAACACAGAAATTGCATCGGAATTAAATAGAAACGCCACAATGCCTACTTAAGTACAAGAAGACTGACTCTTCTTACTGGCTATGTGTTGAACCATCCAGTGACACTAGTTATAGATTCCGATGCTTGCCTTCAGTTTTACTGTATTCCTTGGACCTTCTTATTGACGATGAAACACAGAAATTGCATCGAAATGAAATACAAAAGGCCCAATGCCGACTTAAGTACAAGAAGACTGACCCTTCTTACTGTCTATTCTTTGAACCATTCCTGTGAAACTAGTTATAGATTCCGATGCTTCACTTCTGGTTTACTGTATCCCTTGGACCTTCTTATTGACGATGAAACACAGAAATTGCATCGGAATTAAATACAACAGGCACAGTGACGACTTAAGTACAAGAAGACTGACTCTTCTGACTGTCTATGTTTTGAGCCATTCCTGTGACACTAGTTATAGATTCCGATGCTTCACTTCAGGTTTACTGTATCCCTCTGACCTTCTTATAGACGAGGAAACACAGAAATTGCATCGAAATTAAATAGAAACGCCACAATGCCTACTTAAGTACAAGAAGACTGACTCTTCTTACTGGCTATGTTTTGAATCATTCCTGTGACACTAGTTGTAGATTCCGATGCTTCACTTCAGGTTAACTGTATCCCTTGGACCTTCTTATTGACGATGAAACACAGAAATTGCATCGGAATTAAATACAAAAGGCACAATGCCGACTTAAGTACAAGAAGACTGACTCTTCAAAGATTCAATGATTTGAACCATTCCTGTGACACTAGTTATAGATTCCGATGCTTCACTTCAGGTTTACTGTATCCCTCTGATCTTCTTATTGACGATGAAACACAGAAATTGCATCGGAATTAAATACAAAAGGCACAATGCAGACTTATATACAAGAAGACAGCCTCTTCTTACTGTCTATGATCTGAACCATTCCTGTGACACTAGTTACGGATTCCGATGCTACACTTCAGGTTTACTGTATCCCTTGGACCTTCTTATTGACGATGAAACACAGAAATTGCATCGGAATTAAACACAAAAGGCACAATGCCGACGTAAGTACAAAAAGACTGACTCTTCTTTCTGACTATCTTTTGAACCATTCCTGTGACACTAGTTATAGATTCTGATGCTTCACTTCAGGTTTACTGTATCCCTCTGACCTTCTTATTGACGATGAAACACGGAAATTGCATCGGAATTAAATACAAAAGGCACAATGCCGACTTAAGTACAAGAAGACTGACTCTGTTTACTGACAATGCTTTGAACCATTCCTGTGACACTAGTTATAGATTCCGATGCTTCACTTCTGGTTTACTGTATCCCTTGGACCTTCTTATTGACGATGAAACACAGAAATTGCATCGGAATTAAATACAACAGGCACAGTGACGACTTAAGTACAAGAAGACTGACTCTTCTGACTGTCTATGTTTTGAACCATTCCTGTGACACTAGTTATAGATTCCGATGCTTCACTTCAGGTTTACTGTATCCCTCTGACCTTCTTATAGACGAGGAAACACAGAAATTGCATCGAAATTAAATAGAAACGCCACAATGCCTACTTAAGTACAAGAAGACTGACTCTTCTTACTGGCTATGTTTTGAACCATCCTGTGACACTAGTTATAGATTCCGATGCTTGACTTCAGTTTTACTGTATTCCTTGGACCTTCTTATTGACGATGAAACACAGAAATTGCATCGAAATGAAATACAAAAGGCCCAATGCCGACTTAAGTACAAGAAGACTGACCCTTCTTACTGTCTATTCTTTGAACTATTCCTGTGAAACTAGTTATAGATTCCGATGCTTCACTTCTGGTTTACTGTATCCCTTGGACCTTCTTATTGACGATGAAACACAGAAATTGCATCGGAATTAAATACAACAGGCACAGTGACGACTTAAGTACAAGAAGACTGCCTCTTCTGACTGTCTATGTTTTGAACCTTTCCTGTGACACTAGTTATACATTCCGATGCTTCACTTCAGGTTTACTGTATCCCTCTGACCTTCTTATAGACGAGGAAACACAGAAATTGCATCGAAATTAAATAGAAGCGCCACAATGCCTACTTAAGTACAAGAAGACTGACTCTTCTTACTGGCTATGTTTTTATTATCATTCCTGTGACACTAGTTGTAGATTCCGATGCTTCACTTCAGGTTAACTGTATCCCTTGGACCTTCTTATTGACGATGAAACACAGAAATTGCATCGGAATTAAATACAAAAGGCACAATGCCGACTTAAGTACAAGAAAACTGACTCTTCAAAGATTCAATGATTTGAACCATTCCTGTGACACTAGTTATAGATTCCGATGCTTCACTTCAGGTTTACTGTATACCTCTGATCCTCTTATTGACGATGAAACACAGAAATTGCATCGGAATTAAATACAAAAGGCACAATGCAGACTTATTTACAAGAAGACAGCCTCTTCTTACTGTCTATGATCTGAACCATTCCTGTGACACTAGTTATGGATTCCGATGCTACACTTCAGGTATACTGTATCCCTTGGACCTTCTTATTGACGATGAAACACAGAAATTGCATCGGAATTAAACACAAAAGGCACAATGCCGACTTAAGTACAAAAAGACTGACTCTTCTTTCTGACTATCTTTTGAACCATTCCTGTGACACTAGTTATAGATTCTGATGCTTCACTTCAGGTTTACTGTATCCTTCTGACCTTCTTATTGACGATGAAACACGGAAATTGCATCGGAATTAAATACAAAAGGCACAATGCCGACTTAAGTACAAGAAGACTGACTCTGTTTACTGACAATGCTTTGAAACATTCCTGTGACACTAGTTATACATTCCGATGCGTCACTTCAGGTTTACTGTATCCCTCTGATCTTCTTATTGACGATGAAACACAGAAATTGCATGGGAATTAAACACAAAAGGCATAATGCCGACTTATATACAAGAAGACTAACTCTTCTTACTGTCTATGTTTTGAACCATTCCTGTGACACTAGTTACAGTTTCCGATGCTTCACTTCGGGTTTACTGTATCCCTTGGACCCTCGTATTGACGATGAAACACAGAAATTGCATCGGAATTGAGAACAAAAGGCACAATGCCGACTTAAGTACAAAAAGACTGACTCTTCTTTCTGACTATCTTTTGAACCATTCCTGTGACACTAGTTATAGATTCTGATGCTTCACTTCAGGTTTACTGTATCCTTCTAACCTTCTTATTGACGATGAAACACGGAAATTGCATCGGAATTAAATACAAAAGGCACAATGCCGACTTAAGTACAAGAAGACTGACTCTGTTTACTGACAATGCTTTGAACCATTCCTGTGACACTAGTTATAGATTCCGATGCGTCACTTCAGGTTTACTGTATCCCTCTGATCTTCCTATTGACGATGAAACACACAAATTGCATCGGAATTAAATACAAAATGCACAATGCCGACTTATATACAAGAAGACAGCCTCTTCTTACTGTGTATGTTCTGAACCATTCCTGTGACACTAGTTATAGATTCCGATGCTTCACTTCAGGTTTCCTGTATCCCTCTGGCGTTTCTTATTGACGATGAAACACAGAAATTGCATCGGAATTAAATACAAAATGCACAATGCCGACATAAGTACAAGAAGACTGACTCTTTTTACTGACTATGTTTTGAACCATTCTTGTGACACTAGTTATAGATTCCGATGCTTCACTTCACGTTTACTAAATCCCTTGGACCTTCTTATTGACGATGAAACACAGAAATTGCATCGGAATTAAATACAAAAGGCACAATGCCGACTTAAGTACAAGCAGACTGACTCTTCTTACTGAGTATGTTTTGAACCATTCCTGTGACACTAGTTATAGATCCCGATGATTCACTTCATGTTTACTGTATCCGTCTGACCTTCTTATTGACGAAGAAACACAGAAATTGCATCGGAATTAAATAGAAACGCCACAATGCCTACTTAAGTACAAGAAGACTGACTCTTCTTACTGGCTATGTTTTGAACCATCCTGTGACACTAGTTATAGATTCCGATGCTTCACTTCAGGTTTACTGTATTCCTTGGACCTTCTTATTGACGATGAAACACAGAAATTGCATCGAAATGAAATACAAAAGGCCCAATGCCGACTTAAGTACAAGAAGACTGACCCTTCTTACTGTCTATTCTTTGAACCATTCCTGTGAAACTAGTTATAGATTCCGATGCTTCACTTCTGGTTTACTGTATGCCTTGGACCTTCTTATTGACGATGAAACACAGAAATTGCATCGGAATTAAATACAACAGGCACAGTGACGACTTAAGTACAAGAAGACTGACTCTTCTGACTGTCTATGTTTTGAACCATTCCTGTGACACTAGTTATACATTCCGATGCTTCACTTCAGGTTTACTGTATCCCTCTGACCTTCTTATAGACGAGGAAACACAGAAATTGCATCGAAATTAAATAGAAACGCCACAATGCCTACTTATGTACAAGAAGACTGACTCTTCTTACTGGCTATGTTTTGAATCATTCCTGTGACACTAGTTGTAGATTCCGATGCTTCACTTCAGGTTAACTGTATCCCTTGGACCTTCTTATTGACGATGAAACACAGAAATTGCATCGGAATTAAATACAAAAGGCACAATGCCGACTTAAGTACAAGAAAACTGACTCTTCAAAGATTCAATGATTTGAACCATTCCTGTGACACTAGTTATAGATTCCGATGCTTCACTTCAGGTTTACAGTATCCCTCTGATCCTCTTATTGACGATGAAACACAGAAATTGCATCGGAATTAAATACAAAAGGCACAATGCAGACTTATATACAAGAAGACAGACTCTTCTTACTGTCTATGATCTGAACCATTCCTGTGACACGAGTTATGGATTCCGATGCTACACTTCAGGTATACTGTATCCCTTGGACCTTCTTATTGACGATGAAACACAGAAATTGCATCGGAATTAAACACAAAAGGCACAATGCCGACTTAAGTACAAAAAGACTGACTCTTCTTTCTGACTATCTTTTGAACCATTCCTGTGACACTAGTTATAGATTCTGATGCTTCACTTCAGGTTTACTGTATCCTTCTGACCTTCTTATTGACGATGAAACACGGAAATTGCATCGGAATTAAATACAAAAGGCACAATGCCGACTTAAGTACAAGAAGACTGACTCTGTTTACTGACAATGCTTTGAACCATTCCTGTGACACTAGTTATAGATTCCGATGCTTCACTTCAGGTTTACTGTATCCCTCTGATCTTCCTATTGACGATGAAACACACAAATTGCATCGGAATTAAATACAAAATGCACAATACCGACTTAAATACAAGAAGACAGTCTCTTCTTACTGTGTATGTTCTGAACCATTCCTGTGACACTAGTTATAGATTCCGATGCTTCACTTCAGGTTTCCTGTATCCCTCTGGCGTTTCTTATTGACGATGAAACACAGAAATTGCATCGGAATTAAATACAAAATGCACAATGCCGACTTAAGTACAAGAAGACTGACTCTTTTTACTGACTATGTTTTGAACCATTCTTGTGACACTAGTTATAGATTCCGATGCTTCACTTCACGTTTACTAAATCCCTTGGACCTTCTTATTGACGATGAAACACAGAAATTGCATCGGAATTAAATACAAAAGGCACAATGCCGACTTAAGTACAAGAAGACTGACTCTTCTTACTGACTATGTTTTGAACCATTCGTGTGACACTAGTTATAGATCCCGATGATTCACTTCATGTTTACTGTATCCGTCTGACCTTCTTATTGACGAAGAAACACAGAAATTGCATCGGAAATAAATAGAAACGCCACAATGCCTACTTAAGTACAAGAAGACTGACTCTTCTTACTGGCTATGTTTTGAACCATCCTGTGACACTAGTTATAGATTCCGATGCTTGACTTCAGTTTTACTGTATTCCTTGGACCTTCTTATTGTCGATGAAACACAGAAATTGCATCGAAATGAAATACAAAAGGCCCAATGCCGACTTAAGTACAAGAAGACTGACCCTTCTTACTGTCTATTCTTTGAACCATTCCTGTGAAACTAGTTATAGATTCCGATGCTTCACTTCTGGTTTACTGTATCCCTTGGACCTTCTTATTGACGATGAAACACAGAAATTGCATCGGAATTAAATACAACAGGCTCAGTGACGACTTAAGTACAAGAAGACTGACTCTTCTGACTGTCTATGATCTGAACCATTCCTGTGACACTAGTTATGGATTCCGATGCTACACTTCAGGTTTACTGTATCCCTTGGGACCTTCTTATTGACGATGAAACACAGAAATTGCATCGGAATTAAACACAACAGGCACAGTGACGACTTAAGTACAAGAAGACTGACTCTTCAAAGATTCAATGATTTGAACCATTCCTGTGACACTAGTTATAGATTCCGATGCTTCACTTCAGGTTTACTGTATCCCTCTGATCTTCTTATTGACGATGAAACACAGAAATTGCATGGGAATTAAATACAAAAGGCACAATGCTGACTTATATACAAGAAGACAGCCTCTTCTTACTGTCTATGATCTGAAACCATTCCTGTGACACTAGTTATGGATTCCGATGCTACACTTCAGGTTTACTGTATCCCTTGGACCTTCTTATTGACGATGAAACACAGAAATTGCATCGGAATTAAATACAACAGGCACAGTGACGACTTAAGTACAAGAAGACTGACTCTTCTGACTGTCTATGTTTTGAACCATTCCTGTGACACTAGTTATAGATTCCGATGCTTCATTTCAGGTTTACTGTATCCCTCTGACCTTCTTATAGACGAGGAAACACAGAAATTGCATCGAAATTAAATAGAAACGCCACAATGCCTACTTAAGTACAAGAAGACTGACTCTTCTTACTGGCTATGTTTTGGACCATCCTGTGACACTAGTTATAGATTCCGATGCTTTACTTCAGTTTTACTGTATTCCTTGGACCTTCTTATTGACGATGAAACACAGAAATTGCATCGAAATGAAATACAAAAGGCCCAATGCCAACTTAAGTACAAGAAGACTGACCCTTCTTACTGTCTATTCTTTGAACCATTCCTGTGACACTAGTTATAGATTCCGATGCTTCACTTCTGGTTTACTGTATCCCTTGGACATTCTTATTGACGATGAAACACAGAAATTGCATCGGAATTAAATACAACAGGCACAGTGACGACTTAAGTACAAGAAGACTGACTCTTCTGACTGTCTATGTTTTGAACCATTCCTGTGACACTAGTTATAGATTCTGATGCTTCACTTCAGGTTTACTGTATCCTTCTGACCTTCTTATTGACGATGAAACACGGAAACTGCATCGGAATTAAATACAAAAGGCACAATGCCGACTTAAGTACAAGAAGACTGACTCTGTTTACTGACAATGCTTTGAACCATTCCTGTGACACTAGTTATAGATTCCGATGCTTCACTTCAGGTTTACTGTATCCCTCTGATCTTCCTATTGACGATGAAACACACAAATTGCATCGGAATTAAATACAAAATGCACAATACCGACTTATATACAAGAAGACAGTCTCTTCTTACTGTGTATGTTCTGACCATTCCTGTGACACTAGTTATAGATTCCGATGCTTCACTTCAGGTTTCCTGTATCCCTCTGACGTTTCTTATTGACGATGAAACACAGAAATTGCATCGGAATTAAATACAAAATGCACAATGCCGACTTAAGTACAAGAAGACTGACTCTTTTTACTGACTATGTTTTGAACCATTCTTGTGACACTAGTTATAGATTCCGATGCTTCACTTCACGTTTACTAAATCCCTTGGACCTTCTTATTGACGATGAAACACAGAAATTGCATCGGAATTAAATACAAAAGGCACAATGCCGACTTAAGTACAAGAAGACTGACTCTTCTTACTGACTATGTTTTGAACCATTCGTGTGACACTAAGTTATAGATCCCGATCATTCACTTCATGTTTACTGTATCCGTCTGACCTTCTTATTGACGAAGAAACACAGAAATTGCATCGGAATTAAATAGAAACGCCACAATGCCTACTTAAGTACAAGAAGACTGACTCTTCTTACTGGCTATGTTTTGAACCATCCTGTGACACTAGTTATAGATTCCAATGCTTGACTTCAGTTTTACTGTATTCCTTGGACCTTCTTATTGACGATGAAACACAGAAATTGCATCGAAATGAAATACAAAAGGCCCAATGCCGACTTAAGTACAAGAAGACTGACCCTTCTTACTGTCTATTCTTTGAACCATTCCTGTGAAACTAGTTATAGATTCCGATGCTTCACTTCTGGTTTACTGTATCCCTTGGACCTTCTTATTGACGATGAAACACAGAAATTGCATCGGAATTAAATACAACAGGCACAGTGACGACTTAAGTACAAGAAGACTGACTCTTCTGACTGTCTATGTTTTGAACCATTCCTGTGACACTAGTTATAGATTCCGATGCTTCACTTCAGGTTTACTGTATCCCTCTGACCTTCTTATAGACGAGGAAACACAGAAATTGCATCGAAATTAAATAGAAACGCCACAATGCCTACTTAAGTACAAAAAGGCTGACTCTTCTTACTGGCTATGTTTGAATCATTCCTGTGACACTAGTTGTAGATTCCGATGCTTCACTTCAGGTTAACTGTATCCCTTGGACCTTCTTATTGACGATGAAACACAGAAATTGCATCGGAATTAAATACAAAAGGCACAATGCCGACTTAAGTACAAGAAGACTGACTATTCAAAGATTCAACGATTTGAACCATTCCTGTGACACTAGTTATAGATTCCGATGCTTCACTTCAGGTTTACTGTATCCCTCTGATCTTCTTATTGACGATGAAACACAGAAATTGCATGGGATATAAATACAAAAGGCACAATGCAGACTTATATACAAGAAGACAGCCTCTTCTTACTGTCTATGATCTGAACCATTCCTGTGACACTAGTTATGGATTCCCGATGCTACACTTCAGGTTTACTGTATCCCTTGGACCTTCTTATTGACGATGAAACACAGAAATTGCATCGGAATTAAATACAACAGGCACAGTGACGACTTAAGTACAAGAAGACTGACTCTTCTGACTGTCTATGTTTTGAACCATTCCTGTGACACTAGTTATAGATTCCGATGCTTCACTTCAGGTTTACTGTAT